>NW_015176480.1:130442-198390 GCF_001447785.1 Gekko japonicus
ATAATAAAATGGGGGGGGGGGGAAATGAGTTGTAACACAATCAACACTATGCTTAAAAATTAGTGGATTGCTCAGGGGACAACCTGAGAGGGGTGAGGTGGGAGACCAGGAAGAAGTTGAGCACACAACACTGATGACACAAAAGGGTGGCGGGAAACAAAATTCAAAATCAGGAATTCCTGATTGGAAAACTGTGAGTTCAGATTTGAAGGGGGGGGGGAATCATGAAAAAAGGGGATGAGAAAAACAGGCTAATGGGGCACTAAATTCAGATCTACTCCTGGGGAAGCAAAAAGTTGTGTGGAAAGTTTTACAAACTTTGATTACTTAAGAATGCCAATGTGATCCTCGGGTTGCTCCCGAGGGCGTCTCGCCCGCCCGCGGTGGAGGAGGGAATCCGCGCGAGCGGAGACCCGAACGAGCACCTCAGGAGAGAGGAGCTCGGATCCAGGGCGCTTTAGGGCGCACTAGGGGGGAGTCGCTCTTTCGGCCGAGAGGTCGGAGACCGAGGCTCCTGCCATGCCCTGCCCCAATGGACCTTGCTGTGTGAGCGACCCCGAACGGGGTTTAGCGGAGCCACCAGACGTCACCGAGTGATAAAGCGACCATCCGCAAAAATAGAAAAAGAAAAGATCGGCTTAACTGTGAGTTGTCAAAATGCAGAGAAAAAGAACTAAAAACGTTTCCCACCCCCCAGCGAAAAAGGCGAGGAGGTTAATCCTCCATTTGTACAAGCGAAAAAGAAAAGGAGGGGGGGAATGGATTGAGCGGACAGTGATGTTTTCCTTTGACGTATTTGAAACAAAGCGAGAAAAAGTTTTGTCTCTCTGGAGCACATTTTAAGAACTTTCTAAAAGTGAACAAAAAAGAAAAGATGTCGGAGCTGGGCAAAAGCGAGCGGAGAAGAAGGGAGGGACTTCCGTCTGGGCGTTTACTTGTGTGTGAGAGCTGGCTGTTAAATGTTTGGACTGTTATGGCTGTGAATCCGACGGGAGTTTTGTAAAATGGAAAACTTTGAACTGTGACAGCGAGGAGTGCCTGGCAAGCGCTTATATGAGTCAACAGTTGCGAGGAGAACCCAGTAGAGAGTTTTGGGAGCGGATATAAAAGCGAAGAAATTAATACCATTCTCAAAGCTGGGGACCTCCAGTAATGGCAAGCAAGGAAGAAGATTTACAGTGCATGAACTGAGATTGTTAACAACAACCCGAAGGAGGATTAAACAAGCCGGAAGGAGAAGACAACAGAGGAAGCTCCTCCACGTCAGCGACACTAAAAGTACCCAGCACGAAAGAAGCGGTTCTGAATGTGCCCAGAAGAGGCTTTTTTATTAACAGAAACTCAAAGGAACATTACTAACATACTAACAGAGAACTTCATGTGACCGGATTAAAAAAAAAGAAGTTTGACAACACACAGAAGAAGCCCAAGAAGATTAATTGGACATTACTAACAGTTTAATTTACCAGTTTATATATCACTCAGCTTTCTCTTTCTCCCACTGTCTACCCTTCCCATTTCTTCTTTTAAGCGAAATACCTCCCCTTTTTAGGGGAGTCAATAAAAACCTTTATAAAAAAAAAAGAATGCCGATGTGAAGGTTTGCACTTGTGTGGAAATAGTCATGGAGAGAGTATGCTATTGCCGCATTATGTGGTGGTAGCTGGAAGCAGTGTTATTGTCATGTAAATCTGGGATAAGGGAGTGATTGGTGGTAACAGGAGGTCAAAGGGCAACCCCTAAATGAGACAATATGAGTCTAAGCCTGAATATGTAATAAACATATATTGAGACTAAGCATTTCAAACCAGGGGTTACTGTCATTTTACGAACTTCCTGAATTCAAACATTGTTTTCATTATTAGTAAAACACAAACATGGGGCCCACAAGGACTTACGGGAGGTTTCTCATGTCCCCAGTCCCATTATTCCCTCTTTTCCTTTCCTGAAAGTTCTTACAACTTGTCCCCTTTCCTTGCTTCCTTCTCTCCTTCCCACCCACCAGCCAACCTACCTTTATCTGCTCCCTTGTCTTCAGCCATCTCTCCTCTCCTCTCCTCCCCTGACAGCATCTCCCTGCGAAAACTCTGTGTGGCTCTGGCAACTGGGCTGTGTAAGGCTGAATTTCATAATGTGGAACCTGCAAAGACTTGCAGGGGGCCCTGCATCCCCTCCCCCAACTATTTCCTTCTCCTGGCAGCTGCATACCTTCACCTTTCTGTACTTTTTTCCTCCTTCCCACACATCAAGCAAGCAAGCAACCAACCAACCTTTTATTTGCCCCATCTTCAACTACGTTTATTATTCATTTACTTTGTTTATACCCCTCTTTCTTCCCAGTGGGGACCCAAAGCAACTTACATCCTCCTCCTCCTCTCCATTTTATCCTCACAACAGCCCTGTGAATTAATTTTGGCTTCAAGATTTCAGATTTTCCTACAAACTTGGGCATTTTGCCAGATTTATAGAAACATCTGTCTGGTCTGTTCATGGCTCCAGTCTGTGGATTTAAGTATCCATGGATTTGGCCATGATGAGAATTATATTGATGATAGTAGGAAGCAAGGAATTCCACAGGAATACTGTCCCAGGGTGAAAGAGTAATATCCCAGAAGCCTGCCTCACAGACAAAGTAAGACTATTACAGTATAGTAAGTACCATGGCTTCAGTCCTAACAGGCAGGACAAAAAGGTAACATCGTTGATGGTATCAAATGGGTCATACAAACAAGCTATGTCTTTCCAAAGTCACCTAATGGTTTAGTCAAGGTCTCCAATGTAGCTGGACTAAAATGGATCCAGATTAATCAGTTTCACCCAAAATAACCTGTAGCCAAACCATTACCCCATACTTTATCATCTTGCCTAAATAAGGAATTTTGCAGAAAAAGAAGAAGAAAAAGAGCAAGTACATGGTAGGCGCATTGCGGGGACAGGAAAGTGAAATTGTAACAGGTGATGAAGACAGTGTAGAACTGCTCAATTCTTACTTTTCCTCAGTCTTCTCTTGCAAGGGAAACGGTGCTCAACATGGCAAAAACAGAACACATGATGAGAAAAGGGAGTTTTAGCCTAGGATCGGCATGGGGTAGTACATAAACACCTAGTTTCTTTAAATGAAAATAAGTCCTTGGGGCCAGATGAACTGCATCCAAGGGTACTAAAAGAACTCACAGATATAATTTCTGAGCCTCTGTCCATTATCTTTGAGAATTCTTGGAGAACAGGTGAGTGCAAGAAGATTGGAGGCAGGCAAAAGTTGACCCCAAATTCAAGAAGGGGAAAAAGTAGGATCTGGGTAACTACTGACCCATCAGCTTGATGTCTATACCTGGGAAGGTTTTAGAACAAATCATCAGACAGTCTTTGAGCATTCAGAAAGAACAGCTGTGATTACTAAGAGCCAGCATGGATTTGACAGACTAACCTTATCTCTTTTTTTGAGAAAGTTACTACCTTATTGGTTCAGGGGAATGCTGTGGACATAGGTTATCTTGATTTCAGTAAGGCTTTTGATAAGGTTCCACATAGTATACTTGCTGATAAATCGGTAAAATGTGGTTTGGATCCTATGACTGTTAGGTGGATCTGTAACTGGTTGACAGATCACACCCAAAGAGTGCTTGTTAATGGTTCCTTATCCTCTTGGAGAATAGTGGCAAATGGAGTGCCTCAAGGATGCTTATTAAATTTGCAGATGATACTAAATTGGGAGGGGTAGCAAATATGGTAGAAGACAGAGTCAGAACACAGGATGATCTGTGCTAAAACTGGACTAAAACAAATAAAATGAATTTCAAAGGGGATAAATGTAAAGTTCTGCATTTAGGTAGGAAAAATCAAATGCATAATTACAGGATGGGGAGAATTGTCTTGGCAGCAGCATGTGCCAAAAAGATCTAGGGGTCATAGTAGACCATACACAGAACATGAGTTTTAATGTGGTAGCTAAAAAGGCAAATGCAATTTTGGGCTGTATCAACAGAAGTATAGTGTCCAGATCACATGAAGTGATGGTATCACTTTACTCTGCTCTGGTTAGACCTCACCTAGAGTATTGTGTTCAGTTTTGGGCACCACAATTTAAGAAGGATATAGATAAGCAGGAACGTGTCCAGAAGAGGGCAATGAAGATGGTGAGGGGTCTGGAGACCAAGTCCTATGAGGAAAGATTGAAGGAGCTGGGTACGTTTAGCCTGGAGAGGAAATGACTGAGAGGTGATATGATACATAGAGGATGGTACAGAGTTGTTTTTTGTTGCCCCAGAAGGTCGGACCAGAACCATCGGGTTGAAATTAAATCAGAACATTGACACAGAGAGTACTCCATCTTTCTATGCTATACCTCTGAGGATGCCAGTCACAGCTGCTGGTGAAACATTAGGTTCTACAAAGCCAAGACCATGGCCATACAGCCCAGAAAATCTACAGCAACTAAGAGTTTTCAGCTAAACATTAGGAAGAACTTCCTGTCAGAGCAGTTCCTCAGTTTGGTGTAGTGGTTAAGTGTGTGGACTCTAATCTGGGAGAACAGGGTTTGATTCCCCATTCCTCCACTTGCACCTGCTGGATGACCTTGGGCAAGCCGTAGTTCTGATAAGAGCTGTTCTTGAAAAAGAGCAGTTTCTGTCAAGAGTTGTTGTTGGTTTGTGTTAAATAAATTAAAAGAATACACACACACACACATATATAAAAAAAGAGATCTCTCAGCCCCACCTACCTCACAGGGTGTCTGTCGTGGGGAGGGAAAGGAGAAAGGAGTTTGTAAGCCGCTCTGAGATACCTTCTTCTTCTCAGTGGAACAGGCTTCTTTGGGAGGTGGTGGGCTTTCCTTTTTTGGAGGTTTTCAAACAGAGGCTAGATGGCCATCTGACAGCAATGCTGATTCTGTGAACTTAGGCAGATCATGAGATGGAGGGCAGGAAGGGTTGTATCAGTGCTTAGTTCTTTTAGCCCTTTCTTACATGGCCAGGGAAATGCTGATTGCCACTTTGGGGTCAGGAAGCAATTTTTCTCCAGGCCAGTTTGGCTGGAGATCCTGGAGGGTTTTTTGTCATCTTCTGGCCGTGAAAAGGAGGTCACTGGGGGTGTGGAGGGGGAGGTATTTGTGAATTTCCTGCATTGTGCAGGGGGTTGGACTAGATGACCCTGGAAATTCCTTCCAACTCTATGATTCTATGACCCCAGGAACCACTGGAAATTCTTCAGGAATGTGCTCACAATTTCAATAGGTCTAGTAAAGTATTCACCATACTTGACAGAGTAAAACATTGTTAATCAATAATTATAGTCAAACACAGTGGTTGGCTGTACAGCTCCAAGGACTTTGTCCATATCTGTAGGGCTGAACAACAGAAAATAATATACACAGACTTTACAAACAGCACAACAGACTACTGAGTGGCCTAGAATCTGCTCCAGGTAGGGTTGCAAAATGCTTGCTGGTGGTGGAAGATCTCCTGCTGCCAGCAACCATTGCCCAATGGCATTCCAGCAAATCGTGGGAGAATTAAAAATAAATCACTGTCAGTGACAATATGACATCACTTCTGGTGAAAACCTAGAAGTGAAGACAGTCCTTTCTAAAAGTCAGTGGATACTCTATGCTAAAACTATAGAAGTTGCAGTGATTTCTATGGAGGACTAGAGCTACTTCCAGGGGGGGCCCCAGAAAAATATTACCATAGCATTTCCATTGATCCCTAGAGAGAACTGACATGACTTCTGCTTTACAGGAAGTTACATCGCACAGTCGCTGGTGGCACCCCCATGCCCCTCCCTTGACTCCCGCTGGATACCAGGCATGTCCTAGCAACCCTGGTTCCCAGAACTTGGATCATGAAAATTACAGACCATTCAGAAACACTCTTCTAGATAGTACTGTGCAGACAGAATTGAGGATGTAAAATTTACCCCCAGTACTGCCACTGAGTGTTGAAGTAGCTTAAACCAATGTTTGCTCTGCCTCATCATCTTTTCCCCCCTTAATCCATGTTGCTTTATTGTTCACAGTTCATTATTGACACAGGGAGCAGAGTTGGCTCTAGTCAGCAGAAGGAATCTAGAATCAATTCTATCTAGTGTGCAAGTAATTTCTGTATTCCACCAGGCAATTCAGGCACTGAGGACAGTTTGCAATGTTAGCTGAAACTCCAAGGTCAGTCTGAAAACCAATAAAATCCCTTAGCATTCATATGTGGGCCAAGGTTATGAACTGCTGGTATAGTAAACATCACCAAGTAAAAACAGGTTGCTTACCTGTAACTGAGGATCTTCGAGTGGTCATCCGTGCATTCACACCTCTGGGATATAGTACACCTGCGCCGACCCCGATCGGTATAATGGAAAGCAAAAGGAATTTTTGCGCTCACTCCCCGGTCACGTGCCGGGCTCCACTGCGCATGACCAAGGGAGGGGCACAACAATCCTGCCAGTTCCTTCTGACCGCTGCCCTCAGTCTCCAAAGAAAACAAGGAAGGACCGAAAGCAGAGGGGAAGGAGGACAGGTGGTGTGAATGCACAGATGATCACTCGAAGATCCTCAGTTACAGGTAAGCAACCTGTTTACCTTCTTCGTGGTCTCTGTGCATCACACCTCTGGGAGACTGAAAAGCAATGCCCACCTACCTGGAGGAGGGAGCTGAGGTCCTAAATCTGAGCTGCCTGCAACACCACTCATCCCACAATTGAACACTGACGAAGACGAATATCTGGGGCATAATGCCTCACAAACATGTGAGGTGTGGCCCAATTAGCTGCCCTGCAGATATCTTCCAATGATGCACCTCACAGGAAGGCCGTGGATGCTGCCACTGCCCGGGTAGAGTGTGCCCGTAGTGGACCCGGGAGTGACTTCTTGGCTAGCATATAGCACAATTTAATAGTCTCCACAATCCACTTGGATAGACGTTGGGGCGATAGCTTTTTCCCTTGAGAGGGTAAAGCATGAGAGACAAACAAGGCCAGAGATTTCTGAAAAGGCCGTGTTTGATTTAGGTAAGAGAGTAATGCTCTTTTGACATCCAACAAATGAAAGCGACATTCTTCCTCTGTAGAGGGAGATGGAAAGAGCACTGGAAACAGAATGTCCACTTGCAGGTGAAACTCAGAAACAACTTTCGGCAGGAAAGAGACATCTGGAGCCAACGTGACCCCATTAGGACGGAAGCTCAAATAAGGAGGGTCACAGCGGAGTGCCAATAACTTGCCCATCCTCCTGGTGGAGGTAACAGTGACTAAAAAGGCTGCCTTCCATGGTAAAAGCTGTAGACTACAAGTAGCCATCGGCTCAAATGGTTTGTCCATGAGCCTTGCAAGCACCATGGGTAGATCCCACACTGGTGTGGGTCCACGTGATGGGGGAAGAGGTGGGTCAGACCTTTAAGAAACTTCTTGGTCTGGGGGTGAGAGAAGACAGAGTGACCATCAATCATTGGGTGATTGGCTGAAATTGCGGCTAAATAGACCTTCAGCGAGGCACAACTGAGTCCTAGGTCTAAACGAGACAATAAAAACCCAAAGATTGCCATCAGGTCAGGTGGTGGTGGTGGAAATCCCAATGAGGTAAGGTAAGACAAGAATTTCTTCTACTTCCCAGTGTAAGTAACTCAGGTAGATGGTCTGCGACAATTCAATAGGATGTGATCTATTCTCTCTCTGACCAATCGAAAAGGATCCTCCAGATCGTGAGCTTGAGACGCTTCACATCGTGATGCAGAATCCAACCTTTCTTCGCAAGAAGGAGGTCTGTAGCTGGAGGAAGGTGAACGAAGGAGCCCTTGGATAGGTGGAGCAGAGTGGAGAACCAATGTTGCCGGGGCTACCACGGTGTCACTAAGAGACAGCATGGTTTTTCCTGCATTAACTTGACTAGTACCCTGGGTATTAGAGGAATCGGTGGAAAGATGAACACATGGAGATGTGACCACGGGACTAGAAGACCATCCCCCAGAGATAGAGGATCTATCCCCACTCTGAAGCAGAACAGAAAGCATTTTCTGTTGCTGTGTGTTGCAAACACATCCACCTCTGGATGGCTCCAAAGGCAAAAGATTGGGTGAAGATAAATCCAATTGAGCTCCCACTCGTGCTCCACTGCCCCTCCTCTGTTCAAGAAGTCTGCTTGGACGTTCAGTGCTCCCGGCAGATGAGCAGCCTTTAGGAACGTGTTCCATGATTGACACTCGACCCATAGTTCTATGGCTAGGTGACATAGCCCCTGGGAGATCGTGCCTCCCTGTCTGTTGATATAACACAGGGCTGTGGTGTTGTCTGTCAAAACTGTAACCACTTGCTTGGTCACTAGGTGTCAGAAAGACCTGAGTGCGTACAGCACTGCCAGGAGTTCCAGGAAATTTTTATGATTGTGTGCTACATGGGACTCCCAACGTGCCCCCACAGAAAGACCCTTGAGATGTGCGCCCCGTCCCCAGAGGGATGCATCTGTAGTCAGCGTAAGTGTTGACATAGGTGGATGGAATGGGGCTCCTGCTAGGAGATTCACAGGATCTGTCCACCAAAGCAGAGAGCCCAAAACGGATGGTGGGAAGACCAGACGAAGGGATTGAGGATGACTCTGTGGGCGAAACCTGCGTACGAACCACAGCTGCAGATATCTCATATGCAGTCTAGGAAAAACAATGACGTTGATGGTGGTAGCCATCAGACCCAGCAGCCACTGGATTCACTTTGTTGTAGCATGTCCAGACCTGCGGAATAGAGTCACTAGATCGATGATGTCCCTGACTCTCTGAGGAGGGAGAAAAGCCTTGCAAACTACAGAGTCTAGGATAGCTCCTATAAACTGCACCCTTCTGGTGGGAAGTAGCATTGACTTTTTCATATTCACCTGGATGCCTAAGGATGTCCGAACTGTCAATGTTAGGTTTACATTGGTGAGCAGGGATGCTTCTGAATCTGATACCAGCAACCAATCATCTATATAGGGAAATATCTGCACTCCCCTTAGATGGAGGTGTGCCACCACTGCCACCATAACCTTCGTGAAGACTCAAGGGGCCGTAGATAAACCGAATGGGAGGGCTTTGAATTGGAAATGCCAGTTGCCTACTGCAAATCAGAGGAAATGACGGTGGGTAGGGTGGATGGAGACGTGGAAGTAAGCATCCTTGAGATCCAGCATAACCATCCACGTCCCAGGATCTAGGAGCAGAAGGATGGCCTGTAACGTTGTCATCCTGAACTTTTTGTATAGGATGAAAGAGTTCAGGTTCCTGAGGTCCAAAATGGGTTGGAGGCCTCCATCCCATTTCGGTACTGTAAAGTAATGGGAGTAGAAGTCCATTATGTGCTGTGCTGATGGCACCTAAGCATCCTTGCTTAGGAGAATTTGAACCTCTTCTAGGAGGACTGCAGAAGGTGGTGTGATGACGACTTGGGAGGAGGAAGGGAATTGTGAAAACTCTATTAGGTATCCCATTTTTATTATTGAGAGGACCCACTGGTCCAATGTAATGGACTCCCAGATCGACAGGTATGGAGACAAGCGTGTCATGTAGGGAGTTGGGAGAGAAGGTGTGAGTAAAAGACTCTGTTTAGTGTTCTTGGCAGTTTTGGGTCTAGACAGAAAGGTAGACGAAAACATGGATTTCCCACCATAGGAACATGGTGGATGACTTGGAGATCTTTGCCATTGTGGCTCAGAGGAGGATTTAGACGATGGTCTACCTGACCATTGTTTGAACCATGGTTTTCCTTTATGCGGTTTAGTAGGAGGTGTAACCCCTAAGCTGCGAGAAGTCTTGATGCTTTTGTGAAGCTCTTGAAGTACCCTTTAATAAATAAATAAATAAATAAATAAATCTGTGGTGGAACTGAAAAGTCCGTCACCCTTGAATGGAAGGTCCTCTACAGTGGCCTTGGGTTTTGGCTGTAAGGCAGAGGAACGTAGCCATGAGTATCTGCGAAAGGTGACTGCAGAAGTGAGAGTCTTAGCTGCAGTATCCAGTGAGTGCTTGGATATGTTGAGTTGATGTTTCACCAAGAGCATCCCCTCTATTTGGATGCAGCTAGATTGGTGTCTACAGTCATCTGGAAGGGATGAGATAAATTCAGACATTTGTTCCCAGATGGAATACTGATAACATCCCATGCAGGCTGCATAGTTGGAAGTCTTGATAGCCAGAGCTCCGGAAGTATAAAATGTTCTGCCTAAAGAGTCGATTTTCTGTCCCTCTTTATCTGGAGGTGTAGAATGAGTACTCTTGCCCTTGGTCTATCAGTGGGTGGGAACTCTCCTCATCCAAGTAAGAGATGAAGGAAAAATGAGCCCAGGGGGCTTTTGCTGTTTGCAAAAGGACCGACGTCATGGGAAGGGCGATTGCTGTTGAAGTGTCCATTTGTACTACATCGGAGACTGAGTCTGTCACTGTCGGTAGGGGCTGGATGGTGGGCAGAGCTAGTGTATACGTTTAATAGTCCCCATAGGGTTTAACGTCCTCCGACGGTGAAATAGGGAGCTCAACCTCGACTTGTTTTTGTGGGGATGCTTCTATCAGTGGGTGGGAACTCTCCTCATCCGAGTAAGAGCTGGAGGAGCTGGATGGGTTTGAGGGTTCAGAGAACGATGTCTGGAGGATCAGCATCGAAGGCCTACGTTCCGACTGATCTATGGGAGTTTTTGGTGCCGACAGCTGAAGACTTGGATCTTTAGTTATCTGTCTCGATTGGGTCGGTTTGACTAATTCCGATGCCAGATGGGGATCTTGGTACTGAGAAATTCTGGACAAGGAAGACTGGCAATCCCACTCCATGGGTGGACGAGGGATCCAGGGCATCGACCCTGAAAAAGGGTAGGCTCTGTATAGATATTGCCATTGGCGCTGATCCCATGACGTGGGCGGAATCAGCGTCGGAGATCGATCTTGCTCATCGGGGATGAACGGAGGTGATGGGACAACATTATGTGTCCTTCGATCTCATTGCAGGTTCTCGACATTAGGTGATCGAGGAACCTGAGTCAAGCCCAGCTCCTGTTCGGAGTCTAGGCACTGGATGGGGTGTAGCGAAGGTGACCGAAGTGTACCTTGTGGCTGCCCTCGGCTTGTTGAATCAAGCAAAGCGGCTCCGCGAGAGCTTTTCTTCTGCTTCTTAAGCTTGATAAGTTGAATGTCCTTGCCCTCCTTATGTCTTTTAGACGGAGTATGGGCTTCGGACCGTTGTGCCTGAATTGGACATTTCAGCACCGATTGTACGACATCAGTGGAGGTCGACGTCGAAGACATGGTGATTGTCACCTCCGATGCTGGCGTCAACATCGATGCATGTCCAGACGTCTCCTGAGACGAAGGTGCCACTGGAGAGAGTGCAGCTTCCATCACCGCCAGTTGCAGTCTAGCAGCCCTATTTTTCCTGGTCTGCCTGGAGAACTTGGAGCAATGGGCGCAAGAGGCAACTCGGTGCGACTCCCCCAGGCAAAAAAGGCAGAAGGGGGGGGCGATCTTACTGCTGCATTCCAGGCACCATTTAAAGAAACACCACCGTGTGGCCATAGGCTGGGGGAAGGGTGGTATAAACTGAAGTAGAACAAAACACTATCTAACTGAAAAACTTTCCTAACTAACTAAACTTGAATAAAACAAGGCCAAGAGGCCAAAAAAAGTAAAGTTTTACTGACTGAGGCTGAGAGAGTCCTACCAGCGCGGCGGTCAGAAGTGAACTGGCGGGATTGTCATGCCCCTCCCTTGGTCATGTGCAGTGGAGCCCGGCACATGCCCGGGGAGCGGGCGCAAAAATTCCTTTTGCTTTCCATTATACCGATCAGGGTCAGCGCAGGCACACTATATCCCAGAGGTGTGATGCACAGAGACCATGAAGAAGATTATCTGTTAATTACAACAAAATAATTAAAAGCTCTCCCAAATCCAGACCATGACCAACCCTGTTTCCATAGAGCACCAAATCAAGAGCATGATTTATACCTTCTGAAGGTTTATACTGGTTATTCTGGTAGCTATGAACTAATGAGCTGCCCCAACTTGATGGGCACTGGCATGGTTGTTGATGTGTGCATTTGCAACAGGGGTGAGTTAAAATTTAGAGTAAATATATTGATCTAGTGGTTGAAGTCCTGTGATGCGTTTGCGGGATTTTGAATGTTCACCAGCTTCTTCATTCTCTTCTATTAGCAAATAATTGCTCTGAGATACAGTGAGGAACAAGAGAAAGGGAGATTTAGGCCCCGGTCACATGAGCAAGATAATCCGGGTGTCAGGTTTCACAGCAAGTAACTCTTCACACATGTTTCCTAAGACGCGTTATGCTTTATTAGTGTACAAGACTGGTACCATGTCCACAGGATTATTGTTAGGAATAACTAGAAAGTGGGAACATCCCAATACATATAGCTGGGCAAGGCAATTAGCTAAGCAAATGAACTTTGAGCATGCGCGCGGGAAGAATCCCGGCGGGAGATTACATAATGAGCTGGATAGTCACAGGGTTTCCTGAGAGCAAAAAAAATCACACCAAATGTGGACCCTACTTCACAAGGCCAGACTGATAATGGCGTCCAGTTCCCACGGTCTCCCTGGCATGTTTACAGCAAGCTGCTGAGCTGCAAGCAAGCGGGAACAGGGAAGGGTAGACTACACAGAAATGGCAGCCAGCTGACACTGGGGGGGGGAAGTGAGGCTTTTTGCTTCGGAACAAAATGAAACGCGGTATCACGATCCAACGTTCACCTGAGGCTCCGTGCTCAGGCCATCAGCCGCCAATCACACGGTGATGGTGAAGCATGGCAATGAAGCAGTACTGCGTTTGTGCGCGTGCACGTTTGTGCACATACCATGGAGGCTTACAAGAAAACATCCGGTGGTACGCAGACGGGCGCCGGATGCAACGGGATACCAGCGCTTCTGCGATCAGATGCCCACCCACGCCCCACGTTTTCCACATAATACTACACTATCCCAGCTACTTTTTAACTTCACATCTTCGGCTGGACGCTATGGGTTGGAGACGGGCGCGCAACGCTTGCTAGATGTTGCCATATGATAGCGCCCTTTTAATCCGCCCGGCAGTCGTGCCTCTCGTGTGGCAAATTCTCTGTGTGACTGGGACCTTAGATTACAAATTCTAGACAAATAAACAAATCTGGAATATTGCCTTTCTAGTATTCCAAGTTGGGAAACAGGAAAATATGAATGACAGAAACATTTAATTATTCAAGCTATTACAGCTTAGGCAAAATAAATTGTTTTGGATTTGAGTGGAGTTTTTTTACCCACAAAATATGCTTTGCTACCAAAGAAAGATTGATCAAGTAAAGGTATCTGATTAATGACCTTTCATTTCTTTAAGTACAACATAACATATATCTTCTATACAAGGGGAAAAGATTAATATTTCTTGAATGTTTTCCTCTATGTTTGGGAACAGCTGTTGCACTATTTTGTGGGCTCACATAACAATGAATCACTGCAGATTTAGAACTGTATTTTCCTTCTGTGGTGTTAAGAATTACATTGACTTGGTAGGCAGATGGCAGCAGGTTTTTATACAACACAGAATAACACAATATAATTTGATTTGGTGTAACATCTCCCACAAGGAAGTATCAAAAGGACTACAATCAAAGCTTGTAATTAATGTATGCTGTCTTCTGATGCCAAATCTTTGACAAGTAGATAAAAACAATATTTTATGATAAAGGGAGTATAGCTGTATGTCAACAGAGTGAGAAAGCTCATGGATAATTATTAAGAAAATGGTATTTGAATTTTCTAATAGAATAAGGGTTACAGAGGTTAGGGGCGAAGGAGAATTGACAGCACAGAAAATGGGATTTGAGGTCACTAAGTTATACAGAATGGAGAAAACATGTAGAGAATCAAAACCTGTTCCTAATGGGTGATCTTGATTTGGAAGATGAAAACAAGAAATGTGAGCTCTGTGAAGAACAGTGAGAGAAAAGACAAATTGTCCTCAAGTTCTTTGGCTATTGGAACTGCTGTGTTTTGTTCTACAGAATTTTGGTGGAGGGGGTAATGAAATAATTAGGCTGCACCAATACTTAATTTACCCCAGACATGTGTAATGGTGTGTAGCATCATGAAATCTCTCTGTACATAGCCAAAAGTATCTGATGGAGCAAGCGCTTCATAAAAAGCAAAAGCCTTCCTTCTGTATCAGGGCTCTATTGAAACCTTTCCTCACCCTGCATGCTGATGTTCTTACAATATACAGAGGGAGGTGTTATATATTTGGATAGGCCTCCTATTTACTTGTCCCGGGAGGGGGGATTACCTTCAAGGAACTGAAGAACAGGAGCACAGAATGACCACCATATAACAATGTTTTAAAAACCACAGAGAATAGGGGAGGCAACCTAGACTAGGGTCCTCAAATGTGGTGCTGCCAATACATTTCTTGGTGTCTGTCAAATGTGAGAAGGGCCAGGTGGCGCTTTTCTCCAGCAAGGGTTCTAATTAGTTGGCTGTGCGGATTTTTTTTTAAAAGATTGCTTTGGCAGTATCTGTCCCCACAGTACAAGGATCTTCACTGTGTGACTGAAGGTAAACTTCAGCAGCCATTCTGCTGATCGCTCTGCCTCCTGTGGCAGGCATTTTGTGGCTGCACCCACCACACTGTGTAAGAATTCCAAAGGTTCCTGCATGTTCAAGTTTGGGGACCCCTGGCTTAGACTGTCACGAAGAAGAAGAAGAAGAAGAAGAAGAAGAAGAAGAAGAAGAAGAAGAAGAAGAAGAAGAAGAAGAGGAGGAGGAGATTGGATTTATACCCCACCCTTCACTTGGAGTCTCAGAGCAGCTTACAAACTCCTTTCCCTTCCCCTCCCCACAACAGACACCCTGTGAGGTGGGTGGGGCTGAGAGAACTCTGACACAAACTGCTCTTTTTCAAGGACAGCTGTGCCAGAACTTGTGACTGACCCAATGTCACTTCAGCAGGTGCAAGTGGAGGAGTGGGGAATCAAACCCGGTTCTCCAAGATTAGAGTCTGTGCACTTAACCACTACACCAAACTGGCTCTCTGAAGCAACAAGACATTCTTCTCAAGTCCAGTCCTTGGCACTAGGGTTGCCAGGTCTGGGTTGGAAAATACCTGGAGACTCTGGGGGTGGATCCAGGAGAGGGTGAGGTTTCGGGAGGGGAGGAGCCTCAGCACAGTACAATGTCATAGAGTCCACCCTTCAAAGCAGCCATTTTCTACAGGGGAGCTATCTCTGTCAGCTGGAGATCAATGGTAAAAGCAGGAGATCCCCAGGCCCCACCTGGAGGTTGGCAACCCTACTTGGCACCTCCCAAAAATATCCTGGAATTTGCTGGGTTAGTGTTCAGAACCATTAAGTTTGCTGTGACCCACCATATATGGCTGTGATGTTCAGTGTGCAAAAAAAGATGGCCTTTTCACCAACTCTTTCAATACTGAAGCCACAAACATACAAAGTGTGGGCCTAGCATAACCCATCTCCAGGCTGTATCACAATATCATCTCTCATGGCTCTATTTATTTCCACAGCAGGACTCAAACACAGTGGGTCTTGAGAACCTCTTCAAAACTATTTCTGAAACAAGTCATGGTTCTCAGCTGTTTTCCTCTGAATGTGGAATTCCATATCTCCATGTGGTTGACACATTGACAGGGCAATCATATGCAGAGTTACTCCAGTCTCAGTCCACTGAAGTCAATAAGCTTAAAACTGGAGTAGCACTGCATATGATGGCACTGTTAGTATCAAAAAGAGAAGTTTGGATGATGCCTAGCAAAGAAAGAGCCCAAAGACCAACTTCATCTATTTGTAGTGCTCCAAATCCGAATACCTCCAAATCCGAATACCATGCTTGATAAATTTGAAAATGGGGGGGGGGGATTTGGGGGGGGGAAATGGAATCAAGAATCTATGTTGTTTTTTGCAAATGTAAATGTCTGCAGTTTCCAAATGGGGAAAAAAATCCAGTTCTAGCTGGAGCTAATTTATGTCCTATATGGAACATGTGTCTAGCTTGCCCTAGACATTTTTGTCAAATAGATATAATCTCCTTCCTCTTGCTAACACTATTTTCCAGTCTCATCAGCTGCATTGTTAATTCCAATAATTAGAGTTACTTGCCTGCTATTCAAAGGAAACACTATTCAGCAAACATGGATGCATTTTAATTGAATAATTTATTTGATGAGGGCTTTTATTTTTCCTTCCTGATATGCAGTCAGCTGTGACAATAATGGAATATTGGACTGAATACAAAGTGATAACAGAACTGTACTTTTAATTTTTCATGTCCTTAATAATGAAACAATGTTCCCATTCCTTAAAAGCATATAAATGATGAACTAATCAAGTGCAAAGCCTTTCTAAAAAGCACGACATCAGATTGTAATTTTTAATGAAAGGGGGGGATGGGAAATTCAAAACACTCAATGTTTAAATTCTCTGGACATTTGATTACTTGGAAAATTCAAAATGTTAAAAGTCTTAAGACACCTAAATGCTGGTCAAGCAAGGCAGCTTCTTTAGACACCCCTGGGAAGGCAATTACTATAAAGCCATGTACAATAGTGGGTATGCCCTCAGAGCCCTTTCTGGAAGGTGGGATGGGGAAGCAAGATCATGGTGACAACCAGGGGTGTGCAAAAAACCCTAGTATTTCCTGGGTTCAGGTATATTGAACCCAAAAAATATCAGTATTTCCCAATATTCCCAAATCCCAATCCCAATATGGTATTCAGATTCAGGAAATATTTGGGAAACTTGATTTTAAAGGAGGAGGGGAAAGGCATTTAAAGGGATCACAATCCCTTTAAATGTCTTCTCCAAGCCTACTTGGAGAACTCCAAAGATATTTAAAGGGTTCACAGATTGCTGAGATGTCTTGAAGGAATTTGAAGGGCTCACGGACCACTGAAATGGCTTGAGAGGGGTTGCTGAAATTATTTGCATTCAGTGAGTAAACTGAGAAGGCATTTAAATGCCTTCCCAGTTGAAAGCAATTTCAGCGATCCTTTTCGCTCCCCTCCGCTTGGAAGTTGGGGGAAGCAAAAGGGATTGTTGAAATGCTGAAATGGCTTACAAAAGCCATTTAAAGGGTTCCTGCAGCAGCATGACACAGCAAGTCAACTGAGAAAGCATTTAAATGCCTTCCTAGTTCACTTTTGAGTCACGGAGGTGGCACAGCTTGCAAAAACCATTTAAAGGGATCCTTTTAAATATTTTTTGCAAATGGCTTGGAGAAGGCATTTAAATAGACCATGGTCTCTTTAAATGCCTTCTCCAAGCCCCACCATCCGTGCTAGCATGTCTGCTGACACAAACCACAAAAAGCCATCTGATTGGTTTGTGGGAGGTTCATGGGGGCTTGTGAGGGTGGGATGGCATGAACTGAGGTTCAGGAACCTTGAACCAGGCCTGGGTCCTGATGAACCTTGGTTTGTGCCCATTCCTAATTCATGCTTTAACTCCTTTAAACCCGTTGCAGCAAATATCACACATTTGAGATTTATTTGATTTGTATCCTGCCCTCCCTGCCGAGGCGGGCTCAGGGTGGCTTACACACGATACGTTAAAACAGCTAAAAACACAGAATTAAATAAAAGCACAACAATATAATAATAAAACATATCTTTAAGTACTAGTACATTCATAGATGATGACAGTATTCACAGCATCCAAAGTAATCAACTACTGCCATAGTCTGTTTTTTTGTCAGTCTACTGATCACAATATTCAAATTGATGTTGGTGTTGGGGCCAGGGCCTCAATGTTAGAAGGGGCAGCTCCCTAATCAAAGGCCTGGTGGAAGAGCTCCATTTTACAGGCCCTGCAGAACTGTAAAAGGTCCCTCAGGGCCCTGATGTGATTTGGGAGCTCATTCCACCAGTGCAGGGCCACCACTGAGAAGGCCCTGGCCCTTGTCACAGCCAGCCTGGCTTGTTTAGGGCCTGGTAGGGCCAGATGATTTTGGGATCCTGATCTTAGTGCTCTCTGGGGAACTTGTGGGGAAAGGTGGTCTCTTAGGTATGTAGGTTCCTGACCATTTAGGGCTTTAAAGGTAAGAACCAGCACCTTGAACCGAATTCGGTATGCTATAGGCAGCCAGTGCAGTGCTTTCAGCACAGGCTGGATGTGTTCCCGCATAGGGAGACACAGTAGCAGCCTGGCCACTGCATTCTGCACCAGCTGCAGCTTCTGGATTTGGGACAAGGGCAGTCCCATGCAGAGAGCATTACAGTAATCCAGTCTCGAGGTAACCATTGCGTGGATCACTGTTGCCAGGTCATTGCGTTCCAGGAAGGGAACCAACTGCCTAATCAGCCACATATGGTAAAAGGCTGACTTCACAGTGGCTGCTACCTGGGCCTTCATCGTTAAGGAAGTATCCAGGAGCACTCACAAGTTCCTGCCCTCTGGCACTGGCACAAACAGCACCCCATCAAAGGTTAGGAGTGGGATCCCTAACCTTGAACCGCTCCGACTCAAGCACAGAACCTCTGTCTTCGTCAGATTCAATTTCAGTCAATTCAGTCTAAGCCAACCAGCCACAGCTTTCAATACCAGGTCCAGATCTTCCAGACTAGAGTCTGACTGGCCATCC
The DNA here is from genome assembly GCF_001447785.1 of Gekko japonicus. Taxonomy (NCBI): domain Eukaryota; kingdom Metazoa; phylum Chordata; class Lepidosauria; order Squamata; family Gekkonidae; genus Gekko; species Gekko japonicus. The sequence goes on from NW_015176480.1 coordinate 149,012, forward strand.
AACAGCAGATAGTGCTGGGTGTCATCTATATATTGGTGACAACCCAGTCCATGACTCTGGGCAATCTGGGCAAGGGGGCACATATAGATGTTAAATAACATTAGGGAGAGCACCACTCCTTGGGGCACTACGCAAATCAGCGGGTGCCTTCTGGACAGCTGTTCCCCAATGGCCACCCTTTATCCCCGACCCTGAAGGAAAGAGGAGAGCCACTGCAAGGCAAACCCCTGAATCCCAGTGTCGGCGAGGCGGTGGATCAGTAGTTGGTGGTCGACCATGTCGAATGCTGCTGACAGGTCTAACTAACAACAACACTGCTGAATCGCCCTGATCCAGATGCCTTCAAAGGTCATCTGTGAGGGCCACCAGTTCCATCTCCGTCCCATGCCCTGGTTGGAAACCAGACTGGAAAGGGTCTAAAGCGGAGGTGTCAACCAAAAAGCCCTGCAGCTGACTCACCACCTCCCTCTCGATTAGTTTGCCCAGATAGGGCAAATTGGATACCGCCCGGTAGTTAGCCGATTCAGCCAGATCCAAATATGACTTTTTTAGGAAAGGGCAGACCACCGCCTCCTTTAGTGCACTAGGGAACAGTCCCTCTGAGAAGGATTTGTTGATAACCTCCCTTAGTGCACCTCGTAACCTGTCATGACCAGTTTTAATTAGCCACGATGGGCACGGATCCAGGCTACAAGATTATAGGCAGCTGTCAATAAATCTCTCTCTTGTGTTTTAGGTATTTAGACAAACATCTGCTTAGCAACAAATATCTGTAGGACAGTCCATACAAGCCACATCTAATTCTGTTACACACAAGTATCTCAGTTAATTATGGAGTCTGCTGGATAATTAAAAGAAAGGGGGGAATGAGAATTGCTTTTGCTAACTACATGGAGGTTTGGCACAGCCAACCTCCCTTTTTGGTTTTAGTTCTTTCAACATTATTTATTACGGGTTCATTTATTAATTTATTTTATTTGTATTTATTAAATCATTTATACCTGGCCTTTCCTCTAGGTTCAAGGTAACTGTAGTTCCTATCCTTGAAATAACAGCAGTACCCAACAGTACTCTTATAATGGAGTTAAAATGTACATTGTTTAAATTTCTGCAAGAGATTTCTATATCCAAGCACTCCAAAGAAAGGAATATATCATCCCAGCCCTTCAAACCCACACAGGCTTGCCCTGTTTTGCATCCTCTTTTTGAAAGAATAATAATTGATGGATAGATACTTGATGGCAGAAAATGTTAAGGCCTATAAAGTTCTCTATTTAATCCATACAGTTTTTACCCCAAGCAGTAAAGTCTCTGCTCATCCATCAATTTACATTTACAATAATATATCTGTAGTCTCATAGAAAAGATACAAGATATATCTTACCAGAGGCCTGCCTGGCAGTCAATGTATTGGCTGACAAGTTCCAATCAATATGTAAAATTCAGCCCAACCTCTTTCAGGTTTCTGAGCAACTATTCAAGTTCCTTAACCCACAGTCTTCCAAATTTCCCTTGTGATCACCTCATTGCTTTGACACCAAAACCATCCAGTTTGAACTGCCACTCAGGCTGGCTGGGTGACCAGCTCTGGGTGAACAGCTCTCTCAGGGCTGTTGTGAGGGTGAAATAGGATTATGCCATCCTGTACTACTTGGAAGAAAGGTTGGGATATAAATGGGTGCAACAAAAATGAGTCCTAAAGGGATTCTTGTGTCAAAAGGAACAGGCTGTATGTGGGGGGGGGGGGTTGTTTGTTTGTTTGTGTGTTGTTGTTTTTTTGGTAGTTTTTTGGCCAAAGAGGTGGGGGTCAGTATTTAAAGAAGCACTGGGTTTTTAATATCTGTGGGAAATCCAGCTGCATTCTGTTTATACCATGCTTCTTAATTCTAAAAGGGAAGCATACAATTGCTCAGCAGTAAGGTAGAAGAACTCTGCATATTCTGAGAGATACTTTATTATCTACTTAACTGTTTTTCTGCTTATAGATGCACTGAATGATACTGAGCATATCGGTCACTGTTGTCCCTTAGTGTTTTTTTAGTAGCAAAATGGGACTGATGTCATCTAAATAGTATTAATGGAATTTACAGTATTAGATTTTTATCCTGTTCCTCCAGAAAGCTCAAGGTGATGTACCCAGAGGTCATTTCGGGGGGGGGGGATCGCAGGGGATCGCAGTTCCCCCAGGGGAGGTACGGGGGGGGGGCACATGACGAAGCCCCGCCCCCTGCTTCCGGCCGCCCCGCTTCCAGCCCTCATTCAGCCAGGAGGAGGCAGGAATGCAGGTCCACCGCGGGGCCCCTCATGGGGCTCGGCAGTGGAGCTGCAAGGCCGGCGACAGTGGCCGGGACCGTTGGGGGCGGGGTGTGTGGCCTTATGACACACTTCCGGTGATGTTAGGGGGTGTGGCATATGCTAATGAGTTATGCTAATGAGTTCCCCTAGCTCTTTTTCTACGAAACGACCCCTGGATGTACCTAACTCCCCAGTTGTAGTCTCACAACAGCCTTGGGAGGTCAGGCTGAGAAAATGACTGGTCCTAGGTTACCTACAGTGCAATTCCATATAGAATTAACCCAGTCTAAATGAATTGATTTCACTGAGTTTAAACTGGAGCAATGTAGCACAGGTGTGCATTGCTGGAAAATTCCATAGCAGAATGCAACATTTGAACCTAGGTCTCCTCAGGTCCTCTGCAATCTAATCAACATAGGTGCATTATCTATGTTTGACTTGCCTCAGTTTTTGTCATTTGAATGAGCCATCCCAAGTATTTTGAAGTTTAGAGAGAAAGTGAACTGTCTGCATGCAGTGTTCTCCCTAAGCTGAGTTAGTGTGAGCTAGCTCACAGTTTTTTAGCCTCCAGCTCACACATTTTGTCTTTGAAGGATGGCTTCAAAGCAAACTAATTTATGCAGTAGCCAAATCACTTGCTCACAACTTAAATGCCAGTAGCTCACAAGGTAGAATTTTTGCTCACAAGACTCCACAGCTTAGAGGGAGCATTGCCTATATGCATGTATTTTTAGTTCAAGCTCTCTCCTTGTTGTCCCTGCCCTTCTCCACCATACTACAATGCTAGACTGAAGTCTGGTCATAACTCCACCTCTTCATGCTGACATGTTGGAAAGTATGGACTACCAAGACCAATAAACAAGTCTACTTTTGGTCCACTATTAAAGTATGTTTGGCACTGATTAGGTGAGTAGTGTCTGTTGACCAACGCCTATAACCACCACCACCCTTTTGTGAAGTCACAGCCGACTTACGGTGACCATGTAGGGTTTTCAAGGCAAGTTACATTCAGACAGGGGTCATTTCATAGAAAAAGAGGTAGGGAAACTCATTAGCATAACTCATTAGCATATGCCACACCCCCTGACATCACTGGAAGTGTGTCATAAGGCCACACCCCCTGACGTCACCAGAAGTGTGTCATAAGGCCACACACCCCGCCCCCAACGGTCCCGGCCGCCGCTACCGGCCTTGCAGCTCCACTGCCGAGTCCCTTGAGGGGCCCGGCGGTAGACCTGCAAGGCTGGTGGGAGTGCAAGGAAGCCCCACGAAGGCCCTCCCTGGCCCCAGGCAGGCAGGGGTGGGGAGAGGCGGGGAGGAAGCAACTTACCCTCCCTCTTCTCCTGCCTCCTCCTGGCTGAATGAGGGCCGGAAGCGGGGCGGCAGGAAGCAGGGGGCGGGGCTTCGTCATGTGCCCCGCCCCCGTACCTCACTTGGGGGAACTGCGATCCCCCGCAATCCCCCCCAAAATGTCCTCTGCATTCAGAGGTGGTTTACCATTGTCTACCTCTGTGCCATGACACTGGTATTTCTTAGGGGTCTTGCATCTAAATGCTAACCAGGGCCAAACCTGCTCAGCTTCCAAGGTCTTATGAACTTGGGTTAGCCTGAGCCATCCAGGTCATGGCCTATAAACCTTTAGGGTCCACATAAAATAGCACAAGTGTCTAAAACAATGTGTTTTCAAGGTATAAAAATGTGGGAGGTTTGTTTTTGGTTGCTCTTTTTTCCCCCTGTACACACTGCAAAATAAGCTCTTTCTGCTGATGTTCTGTCACTGAAACAAGGCAGGTCTGAACTCTGGGAGATACTCATCCTAATAGCTGTTCCCCAGGAGAGCAGGGAAAACAATGACAAAACAGAGACATTCTTAAGTTGTCTGAGGTTGATGCACAGCACGGAGCTAAAGCCTGGATTTCAGAAGGTGGCTTTTTTTTTTTTGTCTGCAAGCTTTGTTCTGTCATGCTGACAGTGCATTTTGTTCAAGGAGGGTGATGCAGAGCAGACACAACCCCATACTGAGGAGGCGGGGAGGCATAATGCCAGAGGGATAATACACCATTCTGTCTCTTTCCCATCATTCGACATGCTGAGCGCTCAAAGACAAGTGAGCTCTTGATCCTAAACTTTTAATGGTTGAAAAGCAAGATTTCTCAGAATTGTTGCATTTCTTGAATGTAACATGGTAAAAAGGATAGCAACACTACTATATTTATTTAAAAGGGGGGGTGAGGGAGGAGAAATAGCTGCAGCATCCCTAATGAGAGCAAATAACCCAAGGCCATAACAACAACACTACTGACCCTTCTACAATTCCACTAATCTAGGAGTGTATTCATAAGAATATTTTAAGATACCAAGATGCACATCCAATGCACTGAATTACCCAGAAGAATCCAAGTCATCCACCTTATTTTTAGTAACCCCCTCCTCACCCACATAACACTAAGAATAACTGCAAGACCAAACGGGTCACAGAATATATGATCTGATGATGTGATCACAACAGTAGTAAAGCAAGAAGAAGAAGGGTCGCACCAATGAAGCCAAAGGAATGAAGAAACAAAACAGTGGTGCTGTGGGAATAAATTTTATTCACTCTATGTTACCCCCATGACAGCACTGTTTTGTTTCTTCCTTCACAACAGTAGTACCAATTTCTATTACGCCATACTAAAACTGTATGTTTGTACCTTTTCTGTGCTTTCCGTTTAGCACTGCATTGCTGAACCAGAAATTCCCGTCAAAACACCACCTCAATACTACCATCCTATCACAGCCACTGGCAGTCTAGGGTTGCCAAATCCAAGTTTGGATTTGTTTATTTATTGTACAGCAGAGTTACACACAGGAAGCATATAATAATATGATGATACAATGGGTATGCAGACCGATTGGGCAATCCCCCTAAATATGGATATCTAAATTTTCAATCCACTCAATCGTAGCTGGGGAGAGTTCAGAGAACTCTTTCACATCACCCCGGAAAGTAAGGTGCTTACATTCCTGAGACAGATGGAAAATAGTTTGGCAGGCTGCACCACAATCACATTTAGGTGTTGGTATTTTGCCCCATTTAAACAACAGGTCTGCACAACTGCTAAAGCCTGTTCATAGTCTATTAGCCATCTTCTGCACAAATCCTGCAATCACAGTGAGAGCCAGTTTGGTGTAGTGGTTAAGAGCACAGACTCTAATGGGAGGACCCGGATTGATTCCCCACTCCTCCACATGCAGCTGCTGATGTGACCTTGGGTCAGTCATAAGTTCTCTCAGAGCTTGTCTCTCACGACCAGTTCTCAAGAGAGCTCTCTCAGTCCCACCTACCTCAAAGGTTATCTGTTGTGGGGAGGGGGAGGGAAAGGAGATTGTAAGCCGCTCTGAGACTGCTTTGAGCTACTTTGAGACCAAATGAAGGGTGGGATAAAAATCCAATCTCTTGCTCTCTCTCTCGTCTTTCTCTTCTTCCATACTTTACGTGGCAAGTCAAATCCTGCAGGCCTCTTGTTGGTGTTTATCAGGTTATGGATATTGGATGGAATGGATTGCATCCATGTTCACAATCATTCATTCCATATATTGGAATGTTGTGATTGCAGGATTTGTGCAGATCTTATTGCTGGGTGTTGGGATCTTAGTCTGGATAGGCCCATGTCAGCCATGCATTTCTGGATGAGCAACTTTTTGTTTTCAGTCATCTTTCTATATCCATGAAGAAGAGTATCTTGTCTTCAGAGATGCGGGGGAGCGATGTGGCACAACGTGGGTAGCCAGTAGGTCGGGGTTAAATACATCTGCTGATGGTTCTCATTGTTGTATTGAATTGGACATTAAGTTTGTGGACATGGGGGCTGATGAGCCACACTGAAGCACCACATTCCACAGTACTATACACCAACCCCAAAGCTGTGCATCTAAGTGTTGTAGCAGACATACTCAAAGTTATACCACATACATTTTGGAAAATGTTGTCTCACATGCATATTTTTGCTGCTACATTAGTAAGATGGTGTTTATAGCTCAAAGTCCTGTCCAGGGTAATGCCATGGTACTTAGGTGTATGGTTGTGTGTAAGTTGGGTGCCATTAATGTAGATATTCGGTCCATTGTTGGCAAGATTGTTATTGAGTTGGAAACAGGAGCATTCTGTTTTTCCTGGATTTGGGATAAGCCACCATCAAGAAAAATTTCAAGGTCCCTAGTCAGTATTTCCTGAGTTCTTTCAACTGATTTGTGCCTTACTGCAATCACCATGTCATCAGCATAAGCAAACTTCCTGGATATCATCTCGGGAAGATCAGAGATGTATAAATTGAAAAGAACCGGAGCAAGGACTGACCCCTGGGGTAGACCATTATTCATTTTTTTCTGTTTGCTGATTGACTGAGCCATAATTACTTGGAAAGTTTTATTGCTCCGCGTGTTATTTAGGAGTCAAAATAATGTTCTGCAGAGGAAAACTTGCAAAAAAAATTGTACAGCAGACCATACCTCCGGACTGTGTCATAAGCAGAAGTCATATCAACGAAAACTGCTGATGTCTTAAGACACTTCTGATACACTGCGTCAATGAAAGTTGTTAAGCTGAGAACCTGGTCTTCACAACTCCAATAGGGTCTACATGCTGCTTGCTCTATAGGGACATGTTTGTTAATTCTGTCACTGATTCTGTTCAGGATTAGCTTCAGCTCAGAAGGGAAATGCGGCCACAATTGCATCTGCGAGCTCACACCCGGCCCAATTATTTAGAACGATTTGGTCCTTGACTGCCTCAGAGCAGACCAAATGTTAGGGAATTGGATATTGGCTGTGAGGCTTTTGCGAACAATTTCACAGATAAAATCCTGTTGCTCTGCCATGACCTTCCTGCCACAGTTGAGACAGTGAAAGAACTCAAGGCTTCATGCACGTCTTCTAGTCTGGTTATGGATTGGTTCAATCAGCTCAGCCTAGAGGAAATTGACAGAATACTCATAATTGTATGCCCTACCATCTGCAACCTTGACCCGTGCCCATCATGGCTGATTAAAGCCAGCCATGATGAGTTACGATGCCCCTTATGGGAGATAGTCAGCAAGTCGCTTTCTGAAGGAACATTCTTGAGGGCTCTTAAGGAAGCAGTGGTCTGCCCTCTCTTTAAAAAAAAATCTTTGGACCCAGCAGAATTGGCTAACTACCGGCCAGCTTCCAATTTGCCCTATTTGGGCAAGATAATTGAGAGGGCAGTGGCAGCTCAGTTACAGAGCTTTCTGGATGACACTTCCATATTAGATCCCTTCCAGTCCAGCTTTTGTCCAGGCCATGGAATGGAGACAGTACTGGTCGCCCTTACGGACTCCCTGAGGACACCAGGGCTCTGTGGAACCTACTTCAATTCCACAGGGCCTGCAAGACAGAGCTCTTCCACCAGGCATTTGACCACACTTGGTTAACATCCTGATAACTTGGAGCCTCCCTGGGACTATTTGTATCATCTAAGTCTGTACTGACTGACTCCTGTTATGAAAACATTGGATTATGACTGTCGTCACCTTCCAAAGCAGCCAATTTCTCCAGAAGAGGTGGAATAAATGTTTTAAATAAATAAGTAAGCAACTGATGTAGTTTGGAGATCAGTTGTAATCAATGTTCCCTCTAAGCTGTGGAGTCTTGTGAGCAAAAATTCTACTTTGTGAGCTACCGACATTAAAGTTGTGAGCGAGTGATTTGACTACTTCATAAATTAGTTTGCTCGGGAGCCCTCCTTCCTGAGCTGAGACAAAAATGTGTGAGCCAGAGGCTAAAAAACTGTGAGCTAGCTCATATTAACTCAGCTTAGAGGGAACACTGGTTGTAATTCCAGGAGATCTCTAGCCCTCACCTGGAGATTGGCTACCCAGCTAGAACCCTTGCCAATCACAATACATGCATGCAAAATTAAGCTTTGACTACATCAACACTGGAGTGTGGGAGCCTAGGTAGTACAATGGCTTAAAAGAATATGTTGTGACCTGACAGGACACTGATTTTCATCTCAGCCATAAATGCACCAGGTACTCTTAGGAAACCTGTTTTCTTTCAGCTATCTATCATGAGGAGGTAACAATACCAGTATACCCTACAGAGCTGTTGTTACTGTGGCTAATGTATTTCAACTGCTGGGAACACCAAAGCCCCTATATAAATAATATATTTTCATGTTTCGTGGAGCATTGACGTTATTTTCAGATACATATGCTCTCTCTCTTTTGTGGGGGGAGTGGAATTATTACAGTGGCACATGTGTGGACAAATGGCTCAGAAACTGAAACAGCTAAGGCATGTTCCATTGTTCCATTTGTGAAATCTTAAACTCTACAACAGACTTTGAAATATACCAAAAGCCTGCTGTGTGTTATCAATACACAATTCATTTGCCTAGGCATGCAGAGAAAATAGTTATGATATAGTCTCAGGCATACTGTACTATGCTGACAGATGGATATGGTCATTGCACCATGTAACTCTTATATGTATGAAAAAATAGTATCAATGTATTTCTGCTCAGCGAATACTTTTATGTCATCTTTCAAGCCATTTTGGTTGTCTGCTTCTCTTCAGCTACAGCAGACAGATGATTCCTTGAGTAACTCTCTGCTGTTTTGCAAAGACACATTTGTTGATGTCTATGATGGATATAAATCAGGGCTCTTTTTGTAGAAAAAGCCCAGCAGGAGCTCATTAACATAATAGGCCACACCCAACAGCAGAAATCCATTAGCATATTAGGCCACACCCCTGACTGCACCGCTCATTAGCACATTAGGCCACACCCCCATGTTACCAGAAGTGTGGTTATCCAGCCACACCCACCTTTTGCTTGTTATTCTGTTTACCTTGTTTGTTGTCAAAACCCAGGGCTTTTTTGTAGCAGGAACTCCTTTGCATGTTAGGCCACACATCCCTAATGTAGCCAATCCTAATGAGTTTCTGCTGTTGGGTGTGGCCTATTATACTAATGAGTTCCTGCTGGGCGTGGCCAACTTGGGAGCCAGCCAGAACTCCATTCCTGTGCGTTCCTCCCCAAGTACATGATCTAGGAATTTTGCTTATCCACTTTTACATAAGAAGACACATCTATGTACACCTATGCAAAAATAATTTTCTTGTATTTCTTTTGATTCCTCCGAGTCTTTCCTTTACTACACAAGAGAAGCTATAAAATAAATAAAACTGCCACTGAAAGGGATGTGTCTCTCAAGTGAAATGGTGGGATATGGAATCTTTCACCCTTTGGTGAAGTCACAGCAAGAATTTTAACATCAACAAATATTCAAACAAGGATTCCAACAAGATATGACTGCCCAAAATGGCAAGGGAGGGGAGGGATATAGATAGAGCGTGGAGGAATAGCAACCTTCACCTCAATAGTATTCATGCTCCCAAATCCTTCCTCTGCTCACACAGAATTAGTGTTTTTTTTTGTTTCCTCAACAAAACATGTATTATGAATGCTAGAAACCAGGGGTCTTGTTGTAGAAAAAGAGCTGCCGGAGCTCATTAGCATAACTCATTAGCATAACTTATTTGCATATGCCACGCCCCCTGACATCACCGGAAGTGACAGAAGGCCACACCCCCTGACATCACCGGAAGTGTGTCAGAAGGCCCGGCTACTTACCCTCCTGCTTCATCCTCATTCCCAAACGGAATGAGGATCGAAGCAGAGGGCGGGGTAAAGAAGGGGGCGGGGCTTCACCACGTGACCGCCCCGCCCCCTAGAGGTTCTCTTCCGGAGCTCCGTACCTGAGAGCTCCCCCCCGACTAGAGCCCTGCTAGAAACTATTATCTATCTTTTTGGATACTCTGCACAACTGCCCAGGAGGATAGGATAGTGTTATTATCCCATATTGCAAATTAGGGGGAGGACAAGGTGCTCAGGGCAAAAATCTCTCATCCTTCATTTTATCCTCCCTACAACCCTGTGAGGTATTTTCGGCTGACAGAAAGTGACTGACCCAAGATAACACAGTAAGTTTCATGGCAAGAGGGGTCTGAACTTTGTCGTCCTAGTTTGATATTCTAAGTATTATACCACACTAGCTTTCTAGAAGATAAATTATAGCATCTCCAAGACCACCTGATGATTTCAAAGCTGAAGTGAGGTTTGAACCAATCTCACATTCTATATCATAATATTATTTTAAAGTGCTTTTTGTTATTCTTTTTGCCACCAAATCATAGCTGACTTATGACGACCCCATAGGGTTCAAGGCAACAGATATTCAGAGGTGGTTTGCCATTGCCTGCCTCCATGTATGCAGGGGTCATTTGGGGCCGGAGCGCACCAGAGCGCTGCTCCAGCAGCTCGGCCCGGCAGCACCGCCCCCCCCCACACCTTTTTGTAGAGTTGTGCCGCAGCAGCGGCGCAATGTTTCCATTAAATTCTATGACCTCAGAGAATATAATGGGAACATTGTGCCACTGCTGCAGCGTAACTCCAGGTCCGTGGAGAGGGCGGGGGGGGGCCTCTAGGAGAATACTCAGCTCGCCCGCTTGGGTGGGCGAGCTGAGGAAGGCACCGGGAGGCATTTAAATGTCTCTCCGCTTTCTCCCCAGCCCTTCCAGGCTCGGCCGCTAGGCAGGCAAGCCAGGAGAGGGCGGGGGGGCTCTAGGAGCCTTCCTCAGCTCGCCCACTTGGGCAGGAGAGCCGAGAAAGGCACAGGGAGGCATTAAATGTCTCCCCGCTTTCTCCCTGGCCCTTCCAGGCTCGCCCGCTAGGCAGGCCCCACCTATCTTACAAGGTGTCCGTTGTGGGGAAAGGAAGGGAAGAAGATTGTTAGCTGCTCCGAGTGAAGGGCAGCGTATAAATCTAATCTCTTCCTCCTCCTCCTCTTCTTCTTCTGCCGCTGCTCAGGCCCATAGCCAGGAATTTTTTGTTTGGAGGACATTTAAATTTTTAAGGGGGCAGTTAAATTACAGTTAATTAAATTAATCTGAATGCCTGTCTTTAAAGAGGAAGGCTCCAAGCCTGTTTCCCACCCTTCCTTTCAAGGGACAGGGCAGCGAGAACATCAGTTCCTGGGGGGGGGGAACAGGTCAGAGGGCATTTCATTGCCTTCAGAAGGCATGCAAATCCATTTTGTGTTCCCTTCCACAGGGCGAGAAAGCTTAGAAGGGCATAGGGCTGCCAAATGCCCCCGGGGGGCAGAATTCCCCCCGGTTTCAAGCCGCGATTCCCGCTCCCGCGGAATCAGGGCCCGGGGAAAACCCCACCCCCGCGTCCGCGTCACCTGGAAGTGACGTTGGACGCTGGGGGCAGAGCCACACCATTTGAGGGGAAAACAAAGAGTTTTCCCCTCAAATGGCGTGGCTCTGCCCCCAGCGTGTGACGTCACTTCCGGGTGACGCGCACGTGCGCACAAAGAGGACGCCAGCCGGGAGCCCCCCGCTCCTGGCCAATTTCGATTTGGCAACCCTAGAAGGGCACCTTCAATACATCTCCAACAATCCCCCTTTCTGCTAGCCCAGTACCATCTAGGTCATGGTCAAAAGCAAGGTTTTTGGCTTGGCTATTTGTGGGGCGGGGCTTTTAATTAAGGGGACAGGGTCCTGAAATGCCGCACTGTAGCTATGGACCTGCTGCTGCTGCTTCATCTACAGAGCATTAACTTAAGGCAAAACCATAAGCACTTTAAACACATAAAGCTGCCTTATACTGAATCAAATCCTTGGTCCATCAAGCTCAGTATAGTCTACTCAAATTGGCCACAGCTCTCGTGTCTCAGGCTGAGGTCTCTCCTGTCTCCTACTAATGAATCTCTCTAACTGGAGATACTAGAAATTGAACTTGAAATCTTCTGCATGCCAACCAGATGTTCTGCCACTAAACCATAATCCCTCCCTTAATTGGTATCTGCATACCCTAACCCATATCGTCCAGTTGATACTATGACACAGGTAGAGCAAAGTAGAATGGATTCTCATGCACACTTGAAGTTTAAAAATCTTCTTGCCTGTGCGTCCTTGGTAACCTTTGTCAAAAATTGCCCTTTTAAAATGGCCCATTGGACTATCAGTTAGTCCAATGCTATGGTTCTGAATTGGATAAATTGAAAAAAATCCTTCTCAGATAATTTCCTTCTTGTCAGGATGCCATACTAGAACTTCACCTGAGTTCCAGATCTTCCAATGCTAGTTGTAGGTATTTAGAGGGTGAGCAAAGAGGCCTTTGGTACATTCTCAGAAGCACTCTTCTTATTACCTTATTATTCTACTGCTGAACTGTGGCAGCCTGAACACATTCAAAACCCAGATTCTGATTCTCTAAGGGATTTCCACTGAGCAACAGAAGAGTTAAAGTAGAACACAGGCCAGGCCATTTCCATGTTCTCAAATCAACAAACTGGGGTGGGAACTCACCCTGCCAGTTGAGAAACAATTCTGTGGCCCATACAGAAATTTGAACCCAGAACCTCAAGGCCAATATTTCCCACAGACAGTCCAGATCCCACCTTTGCCTGTTCCTCTACACCAATTCATGATGGGGAGCTTCCACCACCCGCACTTCCGCTACACCCCCTTGGCATCTGACAGCCAAAGGAGGCTAATACTCCAGTCCCTTGAAGCCTTGCATAGAGTGAGAAAGAATTTGTCCAGGGACTGCTTTTCTCCCTTCCTGCCTGCCACACTTCCCAAGCCTTTCCTCAAGAGCCAGTGGCAAACTTTGGAAACTTGGAATGCCTGTCCAACTGCAGTGAGATTGAGCTCTTTGCATGGGGTGCATGTGTGTGAAACTGCCATCCCTGTTTCGGTGACCACTTTCCTTTGCCCAGTGTCCTCTTTGGGGAGCTTCTCCTGTACCCTTCCTGCCCCAGGACTGCTCAGGACTCAACTAGAAAATACCATCCAGTATTTTTTTTCCAGATGGAGACTCAAATAATAGACTGAAAAGACCAAAACTGGACATCTGGCAACTCCATGCTGAACTGATTAGCAAAGATTTATTTAGAAACTAATAAACTGGACAGGAGAGAGAAGAGATAAACCTAGCCGCCTTGCTAGCTGAGAGTTTTATAGACTGTTCTAGAAGGAAAGACTAAGAGTGGCATTCTGCAGACAGACAAGGAAAAGCCCTGTAGAAAGAAGGTATTCCCTCTACAGGCCTATCTTGCTAGAGCTTGCTGCCCCCTTCAGGATCTTCTTCCCTCTTTCTCTTTGTATACAAGACAATTGCTATACTCCAGCACTAGATTTTTGTTGTTCAGTCGCACAGTCCAGTCTGACTCTTCACGACCTCATGAACCAAATGAAAGCTGCTATTTTCTGAACAATGGATGATTAATTGATTTAGGAATTTCATCACTATAGGATTGGGATCATTTCACACAGAACTAATTTATTCACAGCTATCACTGCTATATTGGGTGGGGAGGTGTACCTGAGTGTACATTATGATGAATGCACATGTGTTTGTTTTACCATGTTCACATAGCAACACAGATAAATCGACATCCTTTATCAACAGTTCTGTTCATACAGTTCCCCTCATAGTAGTCATATCTTGGTAGGCAGCTTGACATCTGTTCACTAAGTGTACCAGATAATATATACTCAAAGACAAAACTATCTTTACTTTTAGTCAGTAGCAGCAGAATCAGTATAGAACATGGCTTACAAGCAGAGCTGGTCTGTCCATTAGGCAGACCTAGGGAATTGCCTTGGGAGCTGGTCAATGTTCCCTCTAAGCTGTGGAATCTTGTGAGCAAAAAATCTACTTTGGAAGCTACGGGCATTAAAGTTGTGAGCAAGCAGTTTGGCTACTGTGTAAATTAGTCAGCTCTGGAGCCATCCTGCCTGAGCCAAGACAAAAATCTGTGAGCCGGAGGCTAAAAAACTGTGAGCTGGCTCACACTAACTCATCTTAGTGGGAACACTGGTGCTGGTGCATGGGGACACCGAGAGAGACTCAGGGCAGGTCCTAGCTGGGGCTGGATCTGTTAGATTCTCTGGTTTGGTATATCCAGGAATCTTTAATAATTTAGCAGAGTGCACAAAGGCTTACCACACAGCAGAAGCATCTCTCATGTGGGCATGTGTGCTGGTAAGAAACAAAAGTAATATGGGGCCTCTTTAACTGTTCGAACTAATAAGAGACCTTTTATTTGAGGAACTCCATTCTACACAGAATAGGGTAGAGAGGAGGAGGAGGAGAGAGAGAGGAGATTGGATTTATACCCTGCCCTTCACTCAGAGTCTCAGAGTGGCTTACAAACTTCTTTCCCTTCCCCTCCCCACAACACAATGACCCTGTGAGGTAGGTGGGGCTGAGAGAGCTCTGACAGAACTGCTCTTTTCAAGAACAGCTCTGAAAGAACTATGGCTTGCCCAAGGTCATCCAGCAGCTGCGAGTGGAGGAGTGGGGAATCAAACCTGGTTCTCCCAGATTAGAGTCCATGCACTTAGCCACTACACCAAACTGAAGTCTAATCTTTTCAAGAAATTTGACCTTTAGTTCAATTTCTTGTTGTTTCATTAGAGACACTCAGGACTGACTTTCTTCATTAATCCAGTAAGCTTAGAAGCTTGCCCCTTAGCTTCTGACTCTGTAGATAGTTCAAGGGCTGGTGGCAGATACAAAACTGGTGAGTGTTTGGACACACATTCCAGGTTTGTTTTTGTTTAACTTTGTGCTCTGCCAGCCAGTATCAAGAATCCCTTAGATTGGGTATTCTTGACAAATCTGGCTAACTAGGATGGATTAGGATTCAGTATGCATGTGTGAGAGAGGTGTCAAGCCAGAAGGAACGAAATGGTCCCTGAAAGTAGCAATCTAGACTTCAAAAGAATAGTATCAGATAACAGAAGGAAAGGATGATCTTTGTTCTGACCTCTCTATCTTTCTAACTCTCTTGTAATCTTCCTCTGAAGTCTGAGGCAGGAGACAGTGCAAAGTCCCTCTTTTCCAACAGGATCCACCATGACATCCCCAGGCATCATCACTGGTCCTAGCGCTGCTACCCTAGGCTCACTTCTCCCCTGGCCTCATCCCACCCACCACCCACCCCACAGGGGGAGGGAGGGAGGGAGGAAGTAAGGGCAAGAGGCCACCAGTTTCACTCTGCTCAGCTAGTGGTGGTGGCAGTGGATCTTGGCCTGCCTGGCTCCACATACACCTGAGTCATAGCAGGAGACATACAAGTGATGGGAGGGTGCTTGAGTTATGGCAGCTCCATGTACACCTGAGCCATGGAAGGAGGGCACCAAAGTCACGGGCTGCCTAGGGCTTCAAAACCCCTTGGGTTAGCCCTGCTTAGAAGCACAAAACAAAGACAGGGGTCATCATTTTAAAATCATCACAAGCAATACTGATGTTTTTGTAAATCTTTGACAAATATCTTCTCCTGAATGGATACTTACTGTCTTCCAATTGTTTAGGCCCACCTAAAATGGGCTAGCTCTGCTTCTAAGGCATGTTCTATACTGGCTCTGCTGTTATGATACTCCTTTTACGTACTTATTGCCCTTTCAGTTGAAACAGGCACAACATGTATTTTTCTGCTTCTGCGTATCTGAAGCAGACCATACGTGTGGCACTTATTTCAGGTGAAATAGTAACCACGCGTATCAGGAGGATCATGGGTAGTGCACGCTCCTGGTACTCATGGTTGGAAACCTCAGATGTAACATATGAAAAAGTCTCCTGCCTATCAGCTTTCTTGTGTATATCTGCCTTGTGAGATATACACATTTTATGACATGGAGATTAATATCCGTGTCAGAAAATACAACCTGCAAGTGACTCTCAGAGAAAACAAGATATATTTCAGGCCATGGAAATCAGATATTTATAGACTTTGCTGAGAATATTTTGTTTACCTCTATAACTCTGCTGCAACTATCAAAGACAGAGATTTATGTCTTTGGCAAGAACTTTGGATTCACTGTGATGATCAATTCTTTGTTAATAGATAAGCCCTCTACCATTTAGGCACTGTTTATTGTCTGACAGCAGATCAATTGGACATAATCAGTTTGAAAGCTTCAGTTTCCCTTGACATGAATATAAAGAAACTGGCACAAAATTGATCAGTGTGTTTCCTGAAGGCCTGGGCTGACCAAGACACAATGTTTCAGTTGCGTGCATTCTATGGTAGCATTTTATATGCCAACGGATTTATTTTAACATTTTATTCTCAATTCACGAAGCCCAATATAAACATAGTCTCTCATACAGAGTAACAAATGTTGGACAATGTCTTACATAGGATAAAGCTGAAGCCCCCACAATGGCCATAAGGTTTGTTTTTCACTGATTTTTTTTTCATTTTCATTGTTATTGTTGTTGCTGTTGTTAACTTCAAATGTGGGATATCAAATTAAATAAATCCATAGCTTAGTGGAAGAACCCATAATTTGCATTTATAAGGTACACATTCCAGTCTCTAGAATCTCCAGCTGAAGAGCGAGGAAAGGCATGAAACTTTAAGGAAGCTGTTGGCAGTCAAAGTAGACAAATCATGAAGTTCTCACTCAGTATGCAGCAGTTTCATGTGGTTGCGTCTAAGCAGGCTTAAAGGTACAAACATGGGAAGCTCTTGTAGCCTGGCTGAAAAGGTGTGCAGTATTTCTAGCCAGATCAGTTTCCCAGCTGATTGGTAATTTGGGATTTTACAGTCTTTGCCTTACACAGGAAGGTATGTCAGCATATTCTCTGAGCATCAGCAGAGTGCGTATCAAAGCTGTAAATCTTACACAATCTACCTGTTAGGTTAAGAAGTCATTTAATCCTCAGGAGCGGACTGGAAGGGGGGAAAGCCCTGGGAAAGAACTCTTCCCTCTGATTTACTCTGTCCCGATTTGCAAAGGAGAGAGGCAGGGAGGGAGTAAGAGCCTGCCCAGCTAGCCCTGCACTGGCTTGTCCAGGAACCTCTTTTGCCACATGACTCAGCCTGGCATGTCCTTCCCCATGCTCACTGCGCTGGGCAGGGTAAGGATGGGCAGGGCATCACCTTCCCTCAATTTTGCTGCACAGGCATTCTTCCCTACATTACAAGGCAAAGCTGGATGCATCCTTCACTGTGCAGGGTGAGGCCAGGCCAGGCACATTCTTTAGCAAACAGTCACAGTCACAGTCACAGACTATACCTTCCCTTGCTTGGGGTAGAGGGTAGGCTTGCCAACCCCCAGGTGCAGCCTAGATATCTCCCATTATTACAACTGATCTCCTGAAAACAGAGATTATTTCCCTTGGACAAAATGGCTGCTTTGGATGATGGACTCTGCGGCACTGTACCCTGCTGAGGTCCCTCCCCAAGCCTTGCTCTCACCAGGCTCCCCTCCCCCATCTCTAGGTATCTCCCCACCCAAAGCTGCCAACCCTCACTACGGGAGCAGGCCATTGGCCCACTGGGGCTTTTCACAGTGGCCTTAATGGCAAACCTCATCTGCCTATCTTTATGTTTTCCCCTCAGTCTTTACTTCCCCTCTTTCCTTCTGTTGCTTGGATCTTGCTGTCTTTATTGAGCCAAGTAACAAAAAGAGTCAGAAAAGTTTAAAAAACGAATATTTTAAAATAAAACAAACCCTTAACACTGCCAGGGCTGATACTTAATGGATGAAATATCACCTTCCTTCTGTTCCCAAATCTGGATTGTGATCAAAACAGCATTATTATCTTAATGCAGTCCCACTCACATATGCAAAGTTCTATTTAAATGCAGCTTTTAGGGCTTGATATAATGCATTGTTTAGTTGACTGAGCACAGAAGTGCAAACCAATGTGCCTTTGAGGATTGGAAAACATGTTCAGTCTCTGTGGGTCTCTAAGCTAGAGCCTGCATATTCATGAATTAGGAACCTCTACATGTGCCTAGCTCATTCTACCAAGCTATAGGGACTTGCACTTTCTGGGTGAAGCATCAAACTAATGTACTAACTATCCAAGTATATGTCATACCTCACAGCCTGATCCCCCCCCCTTTCAAGTACTTCAAGAATAGTGAAACACAAGAGGGGACCCGCAACAAAATGTTGCTGGAGCAGAGCCCTCTCCAGCATGGTTGATGCAGGTGGGGGAAGCTGGTGGCTGACTTCCTTTGCTCACTCCTCCTGTGTGCCACTGCTCCTGCTGCCAGTGCTGCTTCCTCCTCTCCATCACCTAACAAAGTTGCAGTGTAAAACAAAAAAAGGGGGGGAAGCATTTGAGGCAAAAAGCTGGGGGGGTAGCAGCACCTAGCGGCTGCTCAGTGCTCTGTTTGTATGCCCACTGAGCTTAGCCACTCCTCCACTACTGCTGCCCATTTGAATGGAAGCCCATGGTAGCCCCTGATGGGGTGCAGGACTCTAGCTGCGGGTGGGGGGGGGGAGAACGGCGTACCCAGGAGTCCCCCTACCGTCCTCCTGTTTACTGGCAGTTCTGTTTCCTGAGGAAGTGGTCTCTGCAGTGACATGGACGGGTCTTGCTGTGACAGGCCGAGCAGTAGAAGCGCCCCCCCGCCACGTTCTAATCTCTCATTGTTGATGTCTGGAGTTAGATCCCTGCAGAGGCCATTTCAAATGGTACTGGGGGGAATTCAAACCTCCCTGAAGGGATTTTTTTACTTTTTCGATTTTTCTACAGACTTAGGAAGGCCCATGACTATGTAGGAAAAGCTGTTGGGGGAGAGTGAGCCCTCTGTTGGCTGCTTTTTCTTTTCTTTTCTGTTGCACATGTGCTGAAACATTGCAGTGCTGTAGCAGCCTCAAGGAGACCCCACAGACTCTATCTGTTTCCTTCAATTGCACTTCAAGAAGGTCTGGATTCCATTCTACCATATGTGGTGGATGTGTAGTAAGGTACAAGGATACTGGAAGATGGTTCGGAGGGTAATCCAAGAAATCATGGAGAAAAATGTATCTTTAAGACCTGAAATATACTTGTTAAATATGATCCCGAAAGGTTATAATAAGCAAGAATCATACATATTAGGATATGTAATAACAGCTGCCAGACTGCTATTGGCCAAAAATTGGAAATCCGAGGTCGTGCCTAGAAAGGAAGAACTAGTAGTTAAGATACTGGAGTTAGCAAGAATGGATGATTTAAGTCTAATGCTGCAGAACAGAAATGAAAAGGTACATGAAAAGAGATGGGAAAAGGTATATAATTGGATAGGTAAACTGTCAAGAAACATGTGACCTAAAAATGTAGATAAAAATTAAGCGATGAATAACTCTGATATATATGCAAGATGTATAGATGGAATGTATAAGTGTTAAAGTGGAAATGAAATAAAAAATTTTCACACTGGAAAGAAGGTCTGGATTCCCCCTTTCCCTCAGAATGGGCTTTCTTTCCCTCTGAACATCAGAAGGTATTCTACCCCACTTCCCTGGCCTGTTGGTATTTATGAAATTGAGCTGTATTGAAAGCCCTTCTGTCCCACTAACTCCAAGTTTTGCATAATTTTTATTTATTTATTTATTTGTTCAATTTATACCCCACCCTCCTCGCCATGAAAAGGGCTCCGAAGGTTTTTTGGCTCGTGAATTGTAAGGATCTGTGAAATCAAATCAGGACGTTCCATGAGAATGAACTGAGCCGCATAACCAGGCATACCTTTTAAGCTGACTCTACACCTCCAAACCATCTGTGCTATGTATCCTCCATCAGATTTAATGGATCTTGCTGAGAAAGAGTAAATAGTGTGCTTGATACTAAAATACATTTGAAAATAATGCCCAGGGGCATGCCAGAATTTGCTGTTGAGTTTGAATGAAAGAATGGGAGGGAGGGCAATGACTGGCTACTGGTGTTGGGCCTCCCAATAGGAGTGACTGTTTGTTGCAGTGCAGGTATCCTCCAGCACAGAAATGTTTTGGTGCTGGCATGAAAATAAAAAAGCCACCCAAACCCACCCTTTCTGGATGGGTTTGAGTTGCAATCCTCAAAGTGGAGGAAAATGTTCAGATTCCTAGGAAGAGGCTATCTTGCAAATTAATTTCACAATTTAAAAAAAGTATGGGAAAAACAAGTTTTAAAAAGAACGGGAGAAATGAGGAAAAACTGGGCAGCACTGGGATGTTAACAAAGGCCTATCATGCACAGGTGTTTTCTCTTGCATTCATCATGCACGTCCATTGGGTTTTCTTTGTTGTTCTGCATTGATTTTTCTCCCCTCAGTACCCAGTTTACTTTCTGTCACTGTTTCCCTGGGTTTTCTGAAAGTGCTTTTGTGCTGATTTTTCCCTTGTTTCACTTCCAAGTTGAAGGTAGTTCAAAAGTATACAGATTCCCTTGGATTTCCCCCTCACCCTTTTTCCACCCCTCAAAGATCACTCCCCGCCCACATCGAGATTGTTCCCTGCTGGTATTGACTGGTATTTCTCCTTTTAATGCTTTAGTGAACAAAGTTTTAGGGGCAGTCTTTGGAAGCCTAACATTAAAATGGAATTTCATACTCAGATCAACTCTGTAATTGCGGCAGCAGTCAAATTGATGCTGTTGATCATATTTACTTGATTATCCCAAATTTTCATCTCTAAGAGATGAAATGATCTCCCCTTTATTTAATCAGGACTTCCTCTCTCCAGAAACAAAATCATCCTGAATACTTAGAGATGAAGTCAAACAAACTACACTGAGTATGGCAAAATTTCTAGCAGCTGTTGTCAAATCATATGACAACTTCTGCAGTAGCAACCCTTAAATTCTTCCATGTTTTCCTGTGGAGAAAGTTTATTGTGGGATGAGGGTTTATTGTTTATTACTCTGGTTGCAAAAACAGTAAAGACAATAAATAAATAAATAAATAAATAAAATCATGGCTGAACCACAAGGACCGCAAACTGCCAAACTTAGGAATTGCTTGGGATCAATCCATTTGGAGGAAGAGTGCAATCTGCACAGGACAGGGTTTAAAAAACTGCCAAGATCATGACCAGTGTGCAGGATCAAATTAGAGAATCACAATGAAAAAAACCACACAAATTTGTAAGTAGGGCAAGGAATTAGCATTACTATGCAGCTGTACTAGGGCATTGATGAAAATACTCCCCCCTTTTTTCAATTTAGTGGCACAAGACTAAAAAAGCTCTCCAGAGCTCCTGCCAAAGGACTCCTCCCCCATACAAACTGCAGCCCTGCACAAAGCCTGGTGAAGTTGCAGTCAACTTTGCACAGGCATGCATGCACATGCACGCATGTTGCCAATGATCACAGCTTACAATGCCAGTGTCAGTGGGTTCTACCATGCATTCTGTACACTCAACAAGTTTCCCCATATTATGAGATCATGTGAATCTTTTCCATTTTTCAGAATGGCTGATAACTCAGCAGAGAATTCCCTAGTGCTCTGCAAGCTCTGCAATATGGACAATGGGGCTTTACAGCTACTTGTAAGTTTCAGAAAAAGACTGGTCAGTTTCAACAGTGGGTTTTCCCCCTCTGCCTGCATTCCTTTCTGTTCCCTTTCATTCAAGGACCTAACACTAAAATGCATGCACAAAACCTGAAGCACAAGGATTTAAATGGAAGGTGCTTGCTGGACACTGTGATAGGGCAATTATATATTTTAAAAAATTAGTTGCCACCCCCCATACATTACAATTGATGTTCCACCCCAGTTTAGAAAAGTGTGGATTTTTTACTGTAGCTGCAGAAAATATGCCAGAGGAAAAAAGAATGGTCTGTAAGGCAGGCACAGAATCCAAAGTCAAGATTAAAGCCTTACTTCTCTGAAAATCTGAAGTAAGATGTAAGTGTGTAATGGTCCAAAGTTGTTTGGACACAAGGAAAAAAACCCCCTCCCAGTAACATCAGGGAATGAAAATTGAACATTAAGGCAGTCTGGAAAATGCCTAGGTCTATATTTAAATGAAACTGGAGTGTTCAGGTCCACTAGGCAAGCATTTTGAATCCACAAATTTACAAAAAAACCCCACCAAAACCCAAACCACATGCACACCACATGTCTACTGATATATCATATAGGAAGATCAAACACCTACTTGGCATAAACCAGGACCATGTGATTAAATTTACTATTTCCAAAGAGAAAATTCGAAGTCAATGCATAACAAAATGGCAAATATTTCTATAAAATAAAAAGGTTCCCACAAGATTAATAGGGAAAATCTACAAATGTGAGATATGCTGCTATTTAAATTCATAGCATGTATTTAGGGAACTGAGCCACTGCACTTCAAGTACTAAAATAAACCTTCTGTTTCATGGTTTAAAAGTGGGGAAGACAAAAAAAAAAGAAGGAAGATTCAATCTACATGAAATAGCAGAAAGTCATAAGAACATAAAAATAGCTCTAGTGGACCAGACCTGTGATCCAGCATCTTTCTTCATCTAGCAACCAACCAGTTGCCCAGAAGTTCAACAAACAGGGAACAGAGGCCAAGCCCTTCCCCTTCACACTGGTATTCAGAGGTTTACTGCCTCATGATGTGGAAGTCCTGTTAAATTAATCACCATCTCAACTGTGCAGTCTCAAGTAGTCATGTCATGGTTTAGAACCCCCATGATGTCCTGACTACTCCGGTTTTTGAGGACTTAAAAGTTTCCATTGTATATGACAGCCTTGCTCAGCATCTTTGAAAATGCAGACTGTGGAGTGTTTTGAAGGTTGCACGGTCCCTGTCTGAAGGAGCTGATCTTGCCTGCAGAAATTGTTGATGCCAATGGAGTCACAGAATCAACTTGAGGGAGAGAGAGCCCGGAATGAAGCTATGGAGTCTGCTGTACCTTTCCCCATGTTTATTCCTTAAAAGCTGCCACTTATTTTGGTAGGTATATATAATTTTAAAAAAACACAACAAAGGATGTGATGCTTTGGATCCTCTCTTTATTTTGTAGGAGAATAATCCTATTCAATGGATTCTCCCCCTTTTCTGGTGGATAAAAGGCTGGCAACTGAGGTAACTGGATAGTTTGATGGCTTCCTAGATCCTGGTCTGTCTAGCCTTTTCAGAAGGGACATCTGTGACAGTTACACCCTTTTAAACCCACTGACATCAATTGATTTAGAAAGGTATCACTCTGTTTAGGATTGCACGGTAAATAACTTTCCCTTGGAAACCATCATGCTGATCAAACAATGATGCAAGTGGCACTAGCATCCATTCTTGATAACAGTGCTGAAATACTACCTTGTGAATACCTACATGTAAGTGACTCAACACATGACGGGAGTCTCAATGGAATCTCTTGCTTTTCAAGCTACCACCATTTTAACTGTACAGACCTTTTTTGGCTATGGCTTATTGTAGTGTACCATGCTTTCCATTATGTGCTAATCATACCAACATTGCTTTGCCAAGCCACATTTAATTTTGCTTGTTATTTGGAGGCTTTTAGGAGCTGACAATTGAATGATTAAACAGAGGTGATCTACAGCCTGACCATTTACTATTTTTGGCAATGTTCTGAAGAAAGAAGCAATTAGCCATTGAACAGCAAGGGAAGTCTGTCAACTGCACAGGAACTAAGCCATTTTCACTCTGTTCCATAGCAAGAGATAAAGATTCTTTTTTGCTAATGGGAAAAAAGTGTTCTGTGATTGCTATATAAGAACAGTAGGTTTCCAAGTGGGTGGATAACCCTAGATGAGACCATAATTCCCCCAATTTCTTTTTAGCAGAAAATCCCAAGAATAGAACTATCAATTGCACACTTCATGGAACTAATTTCAACCTACAAAAACTTGAAGTAATTGGGTCTGAGATCATTGGTGATTGTTTCTTTCTCTAAGCACTGTTATGATTTCTATAATCCAACACAAATGGCTACTAGGTGCCACTGTGAGGCAAGCACAAATAGAGGTGCTGTTGTTGTTTGCTGTCAAGTCACAGCTGACTTGTGGCAACCCCATGGGGTTTTCAAGATGAGAGACATTCAGAGGTGGTGTGTCATTGCCTGCCTGCCTCCACATCACAACCCTGGTATTCCTTGGTGGTCTCCCATCCAAATACTAGCCAGGGACAGCCCTGTTTAACTTCCAAGATCTGACAAGATTGAGCTAGCCTGGGCTACCCAAGACAGGATACCATTGATAAAATAGTCCCATCATATGTGTTACTGGCATTAGGAGTTGCTTCCTCTAGCTATTCGATATTACACAATGATAAAACTGTGAGCATATTTCATAGTTACATTTGGATTTCATGCTAACAAGCATTTGGTTGTAAAACACATTTACATGTGTGGTATCATGCTCTGTCCCCCTGACCCTAGAGCAGTGACACTAGCTATCTCTTTCCTGGAACTCTGCCATTGGACAGTGGAATTTCTGTGGCCTTCTACCCATCAGGGAAGTAAGAATGCTGTTCTTTCAAGTCATCTATACTGAAACAAGTTCAGCACCAGCAGTTTCAGAGTTCATGTGGACAGCTTTCCTGGAATAATCCGGGATTACCAAATCCTTCCCTTCCTGTGGTATACTGTAATTCCTGCATAGAGTTTCAGTAAATGTTTTCCTTCCATAGCACCATCTTTTACGAACTGGCTTGCCCATTTTCATCTGTACCAAGTAAGCATGTAAGAATAATCTCTAAAGTGCTAGACAGGAAAGATTTTGTAAACCGAAATACAGCGGATTCATACACCTTTTCACCTAATAGCCGTTTCCAAACTTATGGGAGGTCTGGATCAATTTAATGCCTTTGGTGGCAGTTTCATAGCTCTGTTGGCAGCAGAGCAAAACACCATAATACTGCAGAACCATAGTTTATGGGGCAAATGTGGCATGCTTAGTTCACCTCTGCTACCAAATTGGGGCCTGCTCTATGAAACTTGTTTGGCTTTTTTTTTTTTAAACAGATGAGGAAGAGATGAATTGGTCCTTAGGAAATGCAAGCTGGGATAGTATGCCACTTTTCTCAGATTCAGGCCAGGCAAGTCTGTAAGGAAATCATCACAGAAGTCTGATATATGGATATACATATATAATGTAAACACAAACATATCCTTAGTTTCTATAGATCGACTGAATTTGTCATTAGTGCTGGAGCTGTGGTGGCTCAAGTGGTTAAGACGCTGAACTGCAGGCTGTGGAAGGTCAGTAGTTCAGCAGTTCAAGACCCGGGTGCCGCAAGACAGGGTGAGCTCCTGTCTCTAGTTCCAGCTCCTGCCAACCTAGCCGTTCGAAAGCAAGAAATTGCAAGTAGATAACTAGGTACCACTTCGGTGGGAAGGGAGCAACGTTCCGTGCGCCTTGGTGTTTAGTCATGCCGGCCACATGACCACGGAAATGTCTTCAGACAGCGCTGGCTCTTCGGCTTTGAAACGGAGATGCGCACCGCAACCCTAGAGGCGGATTCGACTGGCTTTCGAGCAAGGGAACCTTTACCTTTACCTTTACTTCAAAATACCAAATTCAAAATGTTACCATTGAACTTGGAGAATCTATTTTCTATTACATTACTTTTGATTACATTTTATCTGCTACCTTCTCCTGCTCCAAGAGCACTGTAGAGACAGGGGAAAGTACATGTGTTGTTGTGCTACTATATCATGCATACCCACCCAACTGATTATCAGCATTGACAGTGGCAATTTCCTGATAGGTGGCAGAAAGGGGCAGGCATCACACTGAGATCCAAATAGTAACCTCTTCTACCATCAGTAGTTTAATGATTGTTCCACGCATCCACGTCCCTTCTTCTGTGCTTTCATTGGCTTGGATTAGGGCCTATATAGAATGCTACCACCCTAAACACACCAAACTACCTATTGTCTACATCTAAGCTGTACTTTACAGCTATATGTGTTCCAACCATTTTACAGAAACTCTCACCTAAGGGATCTACAACAGACAAATTTGGAATTACAATATACACTTGAAAGATTCAGGTGGGTAGCTGTGTTGGTCTGAAGCAGAAAAACAAAGTTTGAGTCCAGTGGCACCTTTAAGACCAACAAAGTTTTATACAGAGCGTAAGCTTTCATGTGCAAAGAACACTTCTTCAGAAAAAATACACTTGAGTCATCCGGAATGGTATACTTGCACAACCTACCACAAGATAGACCCAAACCTTTACTGTTCACAGCAGAAACGAGTTCAAGTCACCATTAATGACCTAATGTAGACATGGCCTCTAGGATCAGGGCATGTAATAAACCCAGATGCCAGCTTTGTCCCCATATACATTCTAACAGCACAGTAACTCAACCTAATAACACCAGTCATACCATCTCCGGTTCATACACCTGCTCATCTTGTTATATATGCCATCAAGTGTCAACAATGCCCTTCTGCTTTCTACATTGCATAAACAGGCTATTCCTTACACAAAAGAATAAAAGGATATAAATCTGACATTAAAAATCACAACTAGTGGGAGAATATTTTAATCTTCCAGGACATTGCATTACTGACCTGACAGTAGCAGTTCTCTTACAAAGAAACTTCAAAGGTAGAATACAACCTGAGATTGCTGAACTGGAATTCATTAATGAGTTCAGGACAATGAACCCACAAGGGCTGAATAGCATATAAGATTCTTATCTCATTGCAGATGCTAATTTTCTGCATTTCCCAACTCTATCCTTATCGCATTGCTCTAATCAAGATTATTCTGTTTTGCATTGTACCTCAGCATCCTGACTCCAACATGCCCTTCTTTGTAGTACCCTTCCTACCCGCTGACCTGGATATAAGGGCTGATAGTTCTTCATTTTTATTTATGTCTGCTGAAGTGAACTTTGACCCATGAAAGCTCTGGGAAATGATATTAGTCTTTAAGGTGCTACTGGAATCAGATTTTGTTCTAGTACTACAGACTAAGTACCTGATATTATTTAGAACACTGTAGCACTGCTAAATCAATGGATTATACTAAAGAGTATTTTATGATATTTGGGGATGGATTCATCAAAGGGATGAGCCACATTTATCTTTTTGAAGGTTCTGCATTTTAATCAACTAACAGTCTTCTGACTGCTTAGAATTTCAAAGCAGTTATCCTATAGGGGGATGCCACTTGGAGAGGAGGAGAGATAGATCACCTAAAGAGAATTATTTGCTCATTATTCTGGTGATGAATCCGATTTTTTAAAAATGCATTTATTCATAAAGAATCTTTGTGCCTAGTTCTGGCAAATGTCCTTAAACTATAAGAAATGTTTTCCCATCTCAGGCGCATTATAACTCTCACAAAGCAATAATGCACCAAATTATATACTGCAGTATGGGTCCTATTCATATAATTCATACAAGAATCTATACATATTGCTTTATGGTGGCTGTAATTTAGATATATTGAACAATATAATTTCTTTTATAGTATGTACCTAGTTTTTTAAGATGCACATGAATTGACTATTTAGTAATTGTTAAAAAAAAAAAAAGTGTTTTCCTTATACGTCATCTACCCACCATGGTTGCTTCAGTATTCGGGGCTATAACAGGTCACAGCTGTAGTCACTACCTTCCAACCAGTACCATTTTAAAAGGTACTGACCACATGCATATGGTATATTTTAAATGCCAGAGATATTGACAAGGTGGCTGGAACACTAGTACAATAAAGACTAGTCCCAGTTATCTCGTTTTATTACTCCATTTCTAGAGGGTAAGAGCTGGCACTCTGATGACTCAGTTGTTCACTTTCTTCTGTTTAATTCTAATTGC
Organism: Gekko japonicus; assembly: GCF_001447785.1. Lineage (NCBI taxonomy): Eukaryota > Metazoa > Chordata > Lepidosauria > Squamata > Gekkonidae > Gekko > Gekko japonicus. The sequence continues at coordinate 176,884 of NW_015176480.1, forward strand.
GAAATAATGGAGGCTGTTGCAAAATTTTTATATTATGCGATCAGAAGACGAGGCTTGAATAGCCAAGTGTAAGTGACCAATGCATCTTAGTATTTTCCTGTATTTCCATGATGTTTTGTGCCTTCATGCCAATAAAGGTTTTGTGTGTGTGACTAGTCCCAGTTCCTCACTGTCAGTTTTCCAAGCCCTTTCCATTTCGGTACTGCAATCATTCCAAACATACTTCAGAGGTATACACAGAAACAACCAAGAAGATGGCTGAAATAACTCACTGAGGCTGCTGTCTGGTGGACATGGCTGTCTTCCAATCCCCTATTCTGCCCATTTCAGAAATCACATTATGAAAGGTTTTCCGTCTTTTGAAACAGAGGTAGTGGCATGTCAGCAATGTTTTAGTTAAAGAATTCCAATTAATATGTACAATTCATCCTTACTCCTCTACCATTTGTGTTCCCTAATCCACAGCCTTCAAAATTTCCCTTGCAGATTCTCCAAGTCCAGAGTTAGCAATATCACTGAATTTCTCCTGTCTTTTAGAAATATTCTTTGCTGATTATCTTTTCTACAAGCAACACACTCATCTTAAGTCCCTGCTTCTCAGAACCACATATGGCTCCCGAGAAGGTGGCGCAGGCAGTAAAAGCCTGCATGAAGTAATCTATCACCGAACAGCCTAATGGCTGTTCGAGTCCCACCGTGGTCGGAGTGAGCTCCTGGCCCTTGTCCTAGCTCCCACCCACCCAGCGGTTCGAAAGCCCTTAAAATGGCAAGTAGATAAATGGGTACCCACTCCTGAGAAGGAGCAACTTGAGTGGCAATTGGTCCGGACGTCGCGGAGGCATGGTGAGCAGCAGGGTCGGAGCCTGCGGGACAGAGACCCATGAAAAAATACCCAACAAAGTCAGCCCAAACCTCAGCAAAACTGGTGCCTGCCTGTGGCTTCATTTTTGCTAGGGCTCATGAATGATAAGCCCTACAACTGGTTTTGAATACAGTCTTAGTCTTATAATATAAGAAGGTAAAGTCTTAGAATATAAGAAAGAACATGCCTCTGAGCATGTAGAGAGTGTATTTTCCTTGCTACAGCTTATTTACCACCATACCCCCCCACAGACATACGTGCCATTAAACTTGGAGGCCTTCAGAGTGGCACAGAGACCACTCCTGTTTTTTCCTTCAGCCATTTTGTTTTAGAACAAAGTTTGAACATAGTCAGAACAAAGTGTGTGTGCACATGGAGACTTATACCCAGAATTAAATTTTGTTGGTCTTGAAGCTGCCACTGGACTCAAGTTTTGTTCTATGGCTTCAGACCAATACGGCTACCCACCTGAATCCATTTTGATTTAGTATGTGTCATGATCATTGTCCCCATCTCTATATATAAAAGAAGGTCCCCTCACCGTAAAATCAATGCCCAGGCCAAACCGTTGGACCTAGAGACACCAAATTCGGGGAGAGCGCTCCTACCGTGGTGTAGGTGCTCTCTAAGAAGGGATTTTTTAGAAATTCAACCCCTAAGTGGGTCAAAAAGGGGGAAATGTGCTCCCCCCATTGATTCCTATGCGGCTGCCAGGCAGCAGGCTCTCTGCACCCCCCATTCTCTGATTGGTCAGCTGCAGAGCTGAGGTTAAAAAAAACCCAAAATTACAGGGGACTGCAGAGAGCTAATGTCAGTTGAGGAATACAGGAGTGGCCAAGAACCACCTGTGAGGTGAAGCAAAACTGCTGGCCCAGCCTCTCTGATGGCTTCCAACACACTCCCCCCACCTCCTACACGGTTGTCTGTCAGGTGCAGCCCCACCTCCACAGTTACTTCTAATACTCCTACCCCCTCCTACACCAGACAGGCAGCTGCCTGCCAGGTGTAGGAGAGGAGGTTGGATGGCTTCCAACACACTCCCCCACCTCCTACACCTAATAGGTGGTTGTCTGTCAGGTGCAGCAGTGGTTGCAGGGTGCTTAAAGCCACAAGGGAGCCTGCCCTGGCAGTAACGCCTTAGTGATCCTGCCAGCACTGCCTCCACAGTGGCTTCTAATACTCCTCCCCCCTCCCCATCCTACACTGGACAGGCAGCTGCCAGTCAGGTGTAGGAGAGGAGGTGGGATGCTTACAGCCGCCAGGGAGGTTTGCTCAGCAGGATTGTCTTAGCAACATGCCTTTAAATACAATCCCCTCCAACACCAAACAGGCCGGTGTCTGTCAGGTGTAGGAGCAGGGCCAGGGTATGAATGTTTATGGGGAGATAGTAAAGGACATTTCTAGGAGCCATTTTGATGCGTGCCTCCCTCATGAACCTGAAGAAATGTCCACCACATCACCACTCCCTCACACCAACTCACCCTCATACCTCTCACCTCTTACTGCCCCCCAAGAAAGCTCCTGGCAAACATCGAGCCAGATACAACAATGCTACAAGGAGGAGTCAAGTTAGGAATGTGGCAAAGTCAAGTCAAGACAGCCTTTATTGGCACATATCAGAAGAACAAAGTATACAAGTAGGACAGTGTATTACAAATACTTTGAATAAAATAATAGGTTACAACTGTACTCTTCCTTGGCGTAGCAGCATGGCAGATTGAAGGAACTTAGCCACTTTCTCAGTTACTTCAACAGAGGAATCATTCAAAAGTTTGTAAACTTTATGGGAACCTAAAATACCCATCATGTTAGCAAATATAGAGTTTAGATATTTAGATTCTATATTTACATAAAAATGACATTGCAACAAAACATGTAAGACCGTCTCAACACATCCAGATCCACAACGGCAATGTCTAGATGTGGCAAAGACGCATCTTTGTGCAGTGCACTGAGCTCTGAGATGTGTGCAGTGCACTGAGCTGCACAGACCAAGTACCAGCGAGATCACCCTGAGGTGCTCAGAACAACATAGTCTCCATATGAACAAAACAATCCAGGAACACAAGTAGAGAGGCCATCACTTTCGTGGAAGGTAGCAGGAGTTGACTTAACAGACGACTGCTTCTTAAATGGACAGTTCTATGTGGCCTGCTCCAGAGTGAGCTCATCAAGCAGCCTGGTGATCCTAGCACCTGAGGGCAGAACCACCAATGTGGTCTAGAGAGAGGTCCTTCAGTAGGGGGGGGGGGGAAATACGTATGTCTCACTTCATTTCTTACACTACAATCTTCTCCATTAGAATTCCTACAACAAATGTCACATTTCAAATTTCACATCGTCAGTATCACATCATCAGTATTACAACTGGATTTATGGAACTTAAGCATGGGTAGCAGGCTAGTCTATATAGATAAAAGAAAGATAAATAAAAAATAAAATCAATGCCCAGGCCAAACCCCTGGACCTAGAGATACGAAACTCACGGAGAGCTCTCCTACTGTGGTATAGATGCTCACTAAGAATGGATTTTAAGAAATTCAACCCTGATGGGGGTCAAAAGGGGTAAAATGTGCTCCCCCCATTGCTTCCTGTGTGGCTGCCAGGCTGCTTCCTCCTTCCACCCCCCACTCTCTGACTGGTCAGCTGGAGAGCTCAGTGTTCTGAGGTTAAAAAAACAGTCACAGAAGACTGCAGAGAGCTAAGGACAGTTGAGGAAATCAGGAATGGCCAACAACCACCTGCAAAGTGCAGCAATACTGCTGGCCTAGCCTCCCCCATGGCTTCAAACACGCTCCCCCCACCTCCTACATCTGACAGGCGGCTGTCTGTCAGGTGCAGCAGTAGGTGCAGGGTGCTTAAAGCCATCAGGGAGCCTGCCCCAGCAGTAATGCCTTAGCAATCCTGCTGGCTCAGCCTCCACAATGGCTTGCAATACCCCTCCCCCACCTACACTGGACAGGCAGCTGCTTGTCAGGTGTAGGAGATGGGGTGGGATGCTTACAGCCATCAGGGAGGCTTGCTCAGCAGAATTGCCTTAGTGTTGCTGCTGGCCCGACCTCCCCAATGCCTTTAAAAAAACTCCCCCCAATACCAGACGGACGGGTGTCTGTCAGGTGTAGGAACAGGGCCAGGGTACTTTAATCCACCAGGGAGCCCTCCCCAAGCAGAATCACCTTAGCAATGCTGCTGGGTCAGCCTCCCCAAAGGCTTTAGACACACTCCCACCCACCCCTCCACCAACTTACAGGAAGTTGTCTGTCCAGTGCAGGAGCAGGGGCAGAGCATTGAAAGCCATTGGGGAGGCTGCCCAAGTAGCATCACCTTAGCAATCTTGCTGGCACAGCCTTCTCGATGCCTTCAGACATGCCACCCCTCCTACACCTGACAGACAATTTAATCTGTTTGGGAGCTGTTTTAGCACAAGGTAGGGACAACTAAGGCACGGGATCATGCCCATTTGGTCCAAAGGGGTGGGGTGGCTATGTCAGGCCAAACTGCTTGTGTAATCACATCCTAAGAGAAGCACATATCTGGCTATGTATGCAAATATGACATGGTTACAAAACCCTGAACCCCCCCCCCCAAAAAAAAACCCTTGAAGAAGAATCCAGCAATCTTGAAAGAAAAGGTGTGTATGTACAGTGAATATAGTACACAATGCAAATCTCACAAAAAGACAATCCTTAGGACATCACAAAATTAGGCACAGGGGAAAAAATGTTTAGAATCATAATAGAGGTCACCAAGCCAGCACCAATCTCCAGTAATTTACTATATTTTTTAAAACTATGATGATATTTTGTTTCTTAAACATAGTATTTACATAGGTAAACACCAAGCCACCACATAGTATGGATCATTGCTGACAATTAGCATATCCTCACATTTTACTTTATAATAATCACACACAAATAATGCATGTCACACTTATGAAGATTTTGTTTGTGCTATTATGTTTTGCTAGGTGATTACTGCTTAACACAAATCTAAGGTTCCCATCAAGCAACAAAGCATGTGATCTCAATTATGAGGCCAAGGAAAAAGACAGCCACTGCTAATAGAACAATGGCACATACTCCTTCATGCAGTTAACATTAACTGAAATGCGTATAAATAAAATAAATAACAATAAAATCAAACAACAGTAAAAAAAAGACAAACTGGTGAAACTGCACCAACGATTAAAAAAAATAACAGAAACCAGTAGCTTTACTATTCTTATGTTATTGTGAGAATAAAATCGAAAAGGGAAGATGTTGTAAGCCATTTTGGGAAGAAAGCAGTGTATAAACAAACAAATTAATTAAATATATACATTCTGCTCCATCATGAGCTTTGAAAATTGTTATGAAACCTCAACACAATAGTGGGTGAACATTTTAATGGCAAAGCAAAGTTTGGTGTCATGTATAGTTCCAATGAGAGGAGAGTGTGGAGAATACTTACAACCAGTGTGAGGCTAGTGCATTGGACTAGGGCCCAATCTGCATCTAGCATTTGCTCCGCTGTTTTACCAAACCCACGCTGAAACAGAAATTCCCCTCTACACTGCATGCCACTTTCACTTTGATTGATCTCTTGGTTTTATGGTAGCTATCTGCATAGATTTATGGCTGTTTTATGGCCATTCAGGGATGACTCTGCAGTCAGTATGGTGTTGGCCCAGGGTATTTGAATGTGGTTTTAAGCCACATCTTTTTCTGTTTTAGTGTGGGTTTGGTAAAACAGCGGAGCAAATGCTAGATGCAGATTGGGCCAAAGACTTTGAAATCCTAGGTACAAATCCCCATTCTGCCTTGAAGCTTGCAGGATGAACTTAGGTTAGCCACACATTCTCAGTTGAACCTGCTTCACAGACTTTGTTATGAGAATAACATGAACAAGTGGACTACTATGCATGCTGCCCTGGAGGAAAAGCAAGACCAATGTGGCAGGTACATAGTTATTTCTTCATATGGGAAGATATATTCTCTGACGTGTGTTAGTTCCGGGCTATGAAGGGCATTTCAGGCCAACAGAAGTGTCTGAATGGAACAAGCAGCAAGCTAACTGATAGCCAGCACAGTTGCCACAACACTGGTTTACCAGTAGAGTTGCCACCTCTAGTATGGGAAATTCCTGGATAATTGGGGAGGATGGAATTTGGGGACTGGAGGGAGCTCTGAAATATCACGCCCTGTGATGGAACATCTAGGTCAAAATTCAGTACCTCCTCCCTTTCCTGTGAGGTAATTTCCTCCCACCAATCTTACAGTTTACTTGTAATAAATTGAACTGAGATTTGGGAGAGCCAGATTTGAATCCTTATTCTGCTTCAGGACAGTCACTCACTCTCACCATAACCCACCTCACAGAGTTGTTATTGTAGGGTTGTCAGGTCCCACCTAAACACCAGTGGGGGATGGGAGGCAGAGGGTAGCCAGCTCCAGGTTGGAAAACCCTGGAGATTTGGGGGTGAAGCCTGGAGAAGGCAGGAACCTTACAGAGTACTCTCTTCAACACATTCATTTTCTCTAGGGGAGAAAATCTCTGTCGTTTGGAGATGAGCTGTAATTCCAGGGGATCCTCAGGCCCAACTTGGAGGCTGATATCCCTGTTATTGTGAGAATACAGTTGAAAAGGGAAGATATTGTAGTTTTTTAGAAATTGATTTTAAATCCCGCTAGCTCGCCGAATTCCAGTATATCTTCTATTAAATATGATAAAGAATGTTCCGGTTCTTCTAGTATAAAAATCAAGTCATCTGCAAAGGCCTGTAATTTGAACACTTCCCCTTTTACTCTCAGACCTTTTATCATTTCATTATTTCTTATTTTATCAATTAACGATTCTATAGTAAATATGAACAATAGTGGGGATAGCGGGCATCCCTGTCTTGTGCCTTTCTGTATTGGAATGCTTTGAGAGGTTTCTCCATTGATTAAAATTTTGGCACTTTGCTTGCTATATATAGCTTTTATCACTGCGTAAAAATTGTTCCCACATTCCCACGCAGTTAATTTTTGTAGCATATATGCCCAGTTAATGTTATCAAACGCCTTCTCTGTGTCTAAAAGTATTAACATCATCTGCTTCCACGGATATAGTTCATAATATTCTAATACATTAATTATAGTTCCTATATTATTTTGTATCCTTCTTTTGGGCTTGGTTTTTGAAGCGACTATGAATAGTAGGAAGATAGATAAGATTTTTCCCTGTGGTGGCCCTGAAAGTTTAGAATGCATTTCCTGTTCATTTTCATAGCTTCTTCCTCCCATGGACTTTTAGGATGATGTGCAAGTTAAGCAGCTGGAAGAATGAAGTATGTTGCTGTTGTGGTCATACTTTTTAAAAATGATTTAAGGCAGTTCATGTATTTTTGTAATTTTGTAAACTGCCTCAGATTTTTAGGTAAAATAAAACAAATAAAATAAAATAAAACCCTCTACATTATTTAGTAGTAAAGATACAATAATAAATAATGGTCATTTTAATTCTGTAACAAGAATGCTATTGTTCCATAAAACAAAGGCTATAAATACACTGATTTTCTGCCTCCCCTTTATTATCTTAAATGTAATCTCAGGGCAGTCATTTACATACATTCTAAAGAATGCAGGGACATAAAAAACAGTAAGAGGCAGAGGAGGAAAGAGTCAGAGACAGAGAATAAAATAATATATAGGAGGGAAGGGACTATGACAGAATAGAGTAGCAAAAATAAAGTTGAAGAAACTGGGGAAGAAGGAAGAAATCAAAGGAACAAAGGAATTGTCCAGGCTTGGGAGGAATGCACCCTCCCAGCCATCCTGGGCCCTGGACTTACCTCCTGGACAGCTGGATGCCAGCAGTGGCAGCAGCCTCCAGGGGTCAGTCAGGCTGCTGGCAGTGGGACAGGTGTGCTGGCCTCAGAGGACGCCAGGCCAAGGCAGCAGTGCTGTCAGAGGAGGCCAGCATCAGGAGCCCAAGCGAGAGAGGCTCTGCCCACACCATGGTGCACAAGGTGGACCCAGCACTACAAGTCCATGGGAGCGGGGTTGTCAGGTTCAACAGTCAAACAAGTGAAGCACAGTCTTCCAAGAAGCATATACTTTATTGTCAGTACTATTGATCAGGAACACAAACACTGTTAGGAATGAGTCAAAAGGGAAGGCCTACTGGGATATACAGAGTTCAAACTACCCACCCCCACTTGTGGGCCAATCGGGCTGATTCCCACGGGCGGGAAGGAATAACTGATGCAGCTGAGCTGGGAAACAAAACCAGTCACACGGTTGATTAATATGAAGACACTACAACTAGACAGTGGTACAAGGTTACAGATAACAAGAGAAGCGAAGCAGAGGAAGGAATGCAGCACCCAGTCGTACACAGGTCAGGCAGGTGCCCCCTCAGTCTATAAACAATATGGCAGCATAACTGACATTCTGCCCACGTAAAGAAAAATTTCCTGGTTAGGCCAGGAGACCTCCCGGTTTCCCCAGGAACTCCCAGTGAAACTTTTGCAACAGCTTAGGGGCCATAATATCCCCTACGTCCACCCATTCACGGTGCTGGGGTCCAAAATCCAACCACTCCACCAGGTAAAACAGCTTGCCACACTTCAGCTTAGAGTCCAGGACCTGAGATATTTTGAACTGCTCTTCTCCCTCCACCATCAAAGGGGGGGGGGATTGGCTTTGGAGGACGTCAAGGGCTTGAAACCGGAGAATGTTGTAATAAGCTGAAATTTTTCGGGAGGTCCAGATCCACAGCCACCTCATTAATGAGGCGTTTCACTTTGAATGGTCCAATAAACTTCCAACCCAATTTGCAGCTGGGGTGCAATACCTTAATGTTTTTAGTAGATACATAAACAGTCACCAGGCTGCAGAGTCCAACCCTCCACCCTTCTCTTGTCAGCCTGAGCTTTATACGCCTCTTTGGCTGCATCCAATGTCTTGCATAAAAGAGGCCAGGAATCTTTCAGTCTTTGGCACCACTCCACCGCATCATCCGACCCCAAGGCAATATCCATGAGGAACGGGACAGGGGGGCTATCATAGCCATAGACAGCTTTGAAAGGGGACACACCCGTAGAAGAATGACAAGTAATGTTGTAGCAAAATTCAGCCAGGGGCAACAAATCTACCCAGTCATCTTGTTGGTAGTTGGTAAAGCAACGTAAATACTGTTCCAGCATTTGATTAACATGTTCGGTCTGCCCATCAGTCTCTGGGTGATAGTCACTGCTTAACGCCCGCTGCACCCCCATGAGTTGCAAGAGTTTCCCCCAGAACTTAGAAACAAATTGCGTCCCCCTATCGGATATTATTTTGCATGGGAGCATCTGAATGCGAATCACATGTTGCAGAAACACCTTTGCCAAAGCCTTGGCCGTGGGCAGTGAGGCAAAGGGGATGAAATGAGCCTGTTTGGAGGACAGGTCTACAATAACCCAAATGACAGTCATCGTTCTACTGGGGGGCAAATCCGTAATGAAATCCATGGAGATAACCTCCCACGGCCGACTCAGAGTCGGGAAGGGTTGCCATTGTCCCGGAGCTTTTCCCAGCCAGGGTTTAGACATAATACACATTTGGCATGACTGGACCAAAGACAAGAGGTCTTTGCGCATATGTGGCCACCAAAACTGTCGTTGCAAGAGGTGTAGGGATTTAACAAACCCCAAGTGGCCTGTTAGCTTTGAGCCGTGCACCAAAGCTAAAACCTCCCCCCGTAAAGCTTTGGGTACCAGCATCCATCCGGTCTCAGTTCAAGCCCCCCCTCTAGATCTACCTCCCCTTTGTTGTCATCTGAGAAGGCGGAGGCAAACCGAATGTTCCAGGCTGACCCGTCAGGGCAGGCCAGAGGGGAGGAGGCGGGTCCACCAAGGCGGGTGGGGGCAGGGGCGGAGGAAGTGGTGCAGCTTTGAGTTGTCAGCACACGCCCGAGCTGGGTGGGCGTGAACATTGAGTCTAGGATCAACTCTCATTGGCTGTCATGTTGGGGGAGGCAGGACAAGGCATCCGCCAGAGAGTTGGCAGAGCCAGGAAAATGATGTAAAGTGAACTGGAACTTGGAGAAAAAAATCAGCCCATCGTAATTGCTTTGCATTCAGATTACGAGGGGTTTTGAGCACTTCCAGATTTTTGTGATTTGTCCACACCTTGAAAGGCACCCTCGCCCCTTCCAGCCAGTGCCTCCACATCGAGAGAGCCAGTCGGATTGCTCCGACCCCAGTAGGCCCGTTATGCCATGGCCTCTGGAAGAGTGGGCAGAAGTTGGACCTGCCCTGGTGGGCAGGTGAGCAGACCAGCACGCAACAGATGTGTGGCCTCTGCTGGGAGGATGAGCCCAGCCCACACCGCAAGGTAGGCAATGGGGTGGGCAGTAGCTCAGGTCAAGGGCCCAGGGGGCCAATGGCTCAGGCCAACCAATGATGGGCAAGTGGAAGGACCGTGGGGAGAGGGAGGAAGAGGCACTTCTGAAGGGAAGGAGGGGATAAAAAGGAGGCTCCAAGAACAGACCAGGAAGACAAACCTGGAGGCTTGAGCTGTAGACTTGAGGCCACTCGGATGTGAGAAGGAGGATAAGGGTGAGCTGAACACCCTCCCCTCTCCCAACCTGAGGTCTGCAGGGCATCTCAGCATGACAAGCAGGACGGCAGAAGGTGCTATCCCCTAGGGAGCATCCATGGGGTGAGACAGGAGTAAATGTGGAAATGGAAGACCAACATGGAAAGGGTTAAAGGGGAGTAAAAGAGGCAGAAATGAAAGAGGAGAAGTGGATATTAGGATACTACAAGCAGGATAAAGGGAGAGCAGAAAGAACATGGGGATAAAAGGAAGAGATAAGAGACTGATAGTGATGCATAAAAGGTTGGTCATTTCTCTACCTCCAGCAAAATTAGACCAAAAAGGAAGTAATTCTTGTCCTATAGACCATGGACACTGATAGGTGGGCACTTTCAACTTGCAGGCTGCTATACTGGTCACTGGTTGGCCTGTGGTCTCTGCCACATGTGCACCCTTGTGTGCATGGTGCCCGCTCCTGCATCAGATGATCTGGTGGCCATTGACCTGGGGTAGCCACGGCTGCATGGGGGTGGTATGGCTTGCTGATGATCTCTGGATTGAACTCCCTGTATTGCCCTGCCATGGGTTAGTTCAACTTGTCTTCCCAGTCCCCTTCTATGATGGCTCAGGGCCAGGGGAAGCTTGCAACACCCAGATGCTTTATGATTTTACCCTGAGGCCCAGACTCAGAGCATTGGCAGTGGAAGCAGGCTGGGAAAGGTGTTTGGCCCCCCACTCCAGGCAGTGTGGGAGCATCTACCCAGTGCTGCAATACTAGGTCTCCACCCCTGTGAGTTTTCCTCTGAATGCCCCCCAGCCCATGGGGCCTTGCAGAGAGGACGCACCATCTCAGAGCTTACCAGCTGCTGTCCTTTTTAAAGTTTGCATCTCCAGGTACCTGTAATTACATTTTATGGCATACATGGCTGACACTAACAAAGTGACATTTATGTCAGACCCAGTCCTCCTAACAAATGAGTTCGACACCTCTGCCTTAGAGCTTCAAAAACAAAACATACTTGTCAAACTAGGAAGTGATCTTCTAATAAAAGAGGTGACTCAGATGTATTAAAAATAAGAGTAATTAGATGAGAAGTAGCAAGCAAAGGAGAAAATAACACATCATTTGTCACTGAAAAGTTAATTTGTCATTGAGAAGTTAAACATTCGTAAAACAGCCATATAATAGTCTAAAAGAAGAAACTGACCTTGGAAAAAAATTAAAAGAAGAATGGGAGGAGAGCTCATGGACTCTGCAAACTTAAACGGATTTATTTCTTTTTTTAAAAAAAATACATGCTGGTGTATTCTTAGGTAGATGATGGATCTGGAAGGAAAAAGGTGGATGCTGGCTCAGACATTAATTTTGGAAAAGAGATGGATATAGGATCCAAACAACAGCTGGATTAATTAGAATTTGATATATGATGAGTTGCTAGGCATTTAAACTATGTCAGGCGTTCAAGTCTTACAAAAGTGAAGGAAGATTTAACAGCTATTCTAACAGTTTTTCATTCATTGCAAGGATGTTGAATTAGTATGGCTAAAGTGAACTCCAACTCCCCCTCCCCATCAATAAACATTCAAGCACTGGAAAACAAACATAGTAGCTACTTCTTACAATCTGGCAAATAACTATCATGTGCTGAGGAACAACCAAACCCCTTTAAGCCATCTAATTCTGCCTGCAGAATATGCACATAATTGAAAGCAATGTCCAAAATAATTTTCTATCATAGGGATTCTTCCATATTTTTTAAAAAATCACATCTAGAGTAGTAGCATATGAAAAGTTTATATTTCTATCTACAAGAAAGATATTTTCCCCAGATTCTCAGGACATAGTCGTGTGTGTGTGTGGGGGGGGAGGGAGCATAATCAGGGCTCTTTTTGTAGCAGGAACTCATTTGGATATTAGGCCACACACTCCTAATGTAGCCAATCCTCCAAGAGCTTACAGCACTCTTCTTACAGGGGCTACTGTAAGCTCTTGGAAGATTGGCTAAATCAGGGGTGTGTGGCCAAATATGCAAAGGAGTTCCTGCTACAAAAAGAGCCCTGTAAGATAGTAATTTTAGGCACTGGAGTCAGTTTCAGTTCACAAAATAGGAAGCCTCCTTAAAAACTGACAGGTCTACAGGAACCTAATCTCAACATTTGATATCCACACAGATTTACTCACTTTCTCCACTGGTGCTCTTTATCACAGGCTGCCTCCTAGGAACTCAACCCAGCATAACTTTCTGGAAGCAAATTCTGATTGGAGTTATGCTCCAGATCCGCCCATCTTTACTGTTTGGTGTAGTGGTTAAGTGCGTGGACTCTAATCTGGGAGAACCGGGTTTGATTCCCCACTCTTCCACTTGCACCTGTTGGATGACCTTGGGCAAGCCATAGTTCTTGCACAGCTGTTCTTGAAAAAGAGCAGTTTCTGTCAGAGCTCTCTCAGCCCCACCTACCTCACAGGGTGTCTGTTGTGGGGAGGGGAAGGGAAAGGAGTTTGTAAGCCGCTCTGAGACTCCTTTGTGTAGTGAAGGGCGGGGTATAAATCCAACTTCTCCTCCTCCTCCTCCTCCTCCAAATTCTGACTTCAGTTGGGAATTGCTTCCCCATAATCATGCACAGAGTTGCAGTGTAACTTTGGGTCCTGTGTTCTATGCTGAATTGTCCACAGGAATATTCAGAAAAGTAGGTTCTCAAAGGAAGCATGTGTCTAAGGGCAACTGTCTTTCAGAGGAACAGGCCTGCTGGCCCATTGTGTTTAACAAGAGCTAATGAGATGCGGGGCTGTGCCCTCACTGCATCACACCTTCCAAAGAACATCCTTTAAAGTACTAAGAGAATACTTTTGGTGAGTGAGGAATAGCAGGTGGCTTCTACGCCCTACAGGTGTCAAGAAGGCCTCAATGTTTCCTGCCTACTTAAAGCACCCGTGGTGAGTCAGGGGTCTTCTTCCATATGAAAGGAGCTTTAATAATCAGCTATGGTTTCTATGGATTTCTAATATCAAAGAAGGCCACTATATTTATGATAAAACATTTTTGTCATGCAAACCAAGCTGACTCCTGCTGGATGCCGATGATGGAAGTGTTGAACTGATTCCGGGAGGATGCCTTTAACATGCAGCCATTTACTTAGATCTTCTCAGGAAAAAGAATACGGGAAAAATGTACATTTTCATAACTTTCTGGGGAAATTTCAAATTGCATGCAGAAATCTCTCCCTTTCTCTCATTTTCCCCTCACTCCTCAAATCCTTGAATCTCAACTGGGCAAAGAACAGGAACAAAAATTTCTTGTTACTGAAGGGCTAGATAAGAAATATGTTGTTTTTGCGTAAGTGACCATAAAACCTGAATCTCATAGTCTCAAAGGCATAATTTAAAAGCACCACCACACTGCAGATTATCTCGGCACTGGGAGCCCCACCCAATTCGAACATTTGTGTTACACAATTTATGCAATATTTGCAAATACGAACTATAGAACAAGGTTGATGGCTACATTGCTACTTTGTAGCACATTTTGTGCCTTTCTCTAAGATGCAGAAGTACTTAAATGTTTAGGGAACAGCATGTGGTTCCAGCAGTCAGAAATATTAGCTCTCTGATGCAAATATAAACAGTGTCCTCCTGTGATGGGGGTGTACTGCTGCTTAGCAATCAATACTTCAGAAAGCTGCAATGACTCTCTGTACCATCCTAAGTAGACTTACACACTTCTAAATTCCCTGCAGTCACTGGCAAGTGATCTTGTCATTGATAATTCCAGTCTTGAAAAGTAAAAAAAATAGCATTGGAATTACATCATGAAGTTTACTAAATGTTTAGACTTGCTTTTTAGGATTGTGAATTTGGATATTAGCTCACCAAGATCCAACCAAATTCTTCCTTAATCCTAGCACTTAAAAAGGGTAATTTAAGCAGTTCTTTTAAAAAATGACTATTATTCTGGTGTCTTCATGCTTGTTTTTCAAGATTGCATGAAGTGAGGAAAAGGAAGCACAAGGAGCAGTGAAGGGACAGAGTAAATCAATAGTTAATCAGACAGGAGCAGGTTCTACCAGTAAAGTTAACAAAGGCCCTGTTCACAGGAGGGGTTTTAGGCCGGGAGAGGGACGGATCGGGGCCACAGCAAATGGGCACGATCCCACAGCAACATCTGGGAATCGTGCTGTGCCCGTCCCCCATCCGTCCCTTCCGCCGAAAAAGCGCACCAAAAAAGAACCACCTAACCGGGTGGTTCAATCGAAAGGACCGCGGCAAGTGCGGTTGTGGGCTCGCCGGCGCGTACTTGCGCCGGCGCATCCCTGCCCCCCGGTCGAACTGCGCATGCTCGAGCATGCGCAGTTCGGCAGCCTCCCCCTCCCACTCATCTCTTCCTCCCCGTCATCTGATCGTGCCAGGGAGCAACGGCACGCGGCTCACGGGATCCATGCGATCCCGCCCGCCCGCAGCGTCTCTCTTTTGGTGCAGCTCTAATTAGCCGCACTTTCACCGGTGTTTTCCCTGCCGTGTGGCAGGGGCCACAGATTCCTGCCAAAGAGGATCATCCATATAAGCATTGCAGTGTACAGCTTTCCCAAGAACTGCACATTTTCAATTGGCTTTGGAATGGATTGCACAGGCAGTGGGATCTTGTTCAGTTGCTGCTCCATTTCCTGTTCTGGAGTTTCACCTAACTTTTGTTTGGCCTGAGAGCAGGCATTTCACAGCAGAGGGAAAGGCTGTAGACAGCCATACTATATTCACCTGCCCCCAAACTGGTAATGAACCTCCAGGGGAGAGGGACAACGTTTTATTTATTCATTCATTTATTCAACTGATATCCCACTCCTTTTTCTGCCAAGCAGGGCTCAGGGTGACTTCCAACAAGTAAATATACAATAAAATCAGTGTTACAATTTAAAATCCACATTACAGATTAGAAGCCTAACAGTCAATCTACTATATCAGATGGTGCCCCAACAAGCTGAGAACTTTGTATACTGGCTATGGGCTGCTAACATCATACGAACACTAACAATTACTAGCACTTTACTGTGATTTTATAATTTGTTTTAATTGCAATTATGTTTTTATATGACTATCTGTTTTCATGTAAGCCGCCCTAAGCCGGCTTCAGCCGGGAGGGTGGGGTAAAAATTTGAAAAACAAACAAACAAACAATCCATCACTGGTAGGCAACTGGAGAGGCATCTAGCACAGAAGAGACTTGCAGTCTAACAATAAATGGGGAAAACGGCCTTAGAGAAAAAGGGCAAGATGAAGGGGGAAAGAGGAGGGTAAATTCAGGAAAAGAAGGAATAGGGTAAAAAGAAATAAGACAGACAGGGAGGAAGGAGGGGGGAAGAGGGCAGCCAACTGGTCTCTCTAGCCATCACTGTCTTCAACCTTATGCCCAGCAGAACATCTCAGTCTTACAGGTCTTTTGCTTGCCCTATGTAGTAAAGGCTGAGGGCAGGGGTACCAGCTAGGTAATGCTACATGACCTTTTGATAGGCAACAGTCTTGCACGGAAAAGGGATCAATGTTTTGTTTGAACTGTATGGAAGGTAAGTAGGCAAGTAGGCAGCCTCCTGTAGAGCAGGTGGTGGTAGTGGTAGCGGCGGGTGGGGTGGGGGGTAGAGGTTCTTTCTGTGACCAAAATACAAGGCCAACCCAAATGTGAGTTTGGAGATCTATGTTGAGATAACTATGCTGAAATAACTACATCAGAGTTCAGAGATTATGGAATGTATAATATCTCTTGCAGGGCTGCGGGGGGTGGATGGGGAGACAAAATTCAGGGAGGGCAAGTCAGGTTACATATCCAGCTAAACTCATCAATCAAGCTAGCACTGGAGCAAGGCAAGACCAGTCAGCACAGCTTATGGCTGCTACAATCATTGCCAGGTTGCAGCCTCCTAACAAAGCTGTTGTTTCCAAGAGTCTTTTTCCATCTGCCTTTCCTTCCCCCCAGCTCCATGGTTTTATCTGCTCATCCAGATTTTTCCTGTCCGTCTGTTGTATTAAAAAAAACAAAACACTTTCCTGGGTACTGGGTTCGACACATAGAGAACTTGGACTACAACATGCGTTCAGACGCGTTTATTGTACTTCACAAGACAAGGAAAAACGGCCCTGCAAGGCCAACTATATACACTCCACCCGGCACACCTCTGTCCCCATTGGAGGGTTTGAATTTCCCGCCAAGGGTGCTATTGGTGGACTCGAGGTAGACTAGGATCCTAGGTCCCTTTGTGTTTGGGGGCCAAGCTCCTGCTTAGCCGCGGACCCCTAGTGGCAGTCCACATACATAACACTCAATTTATCTTCCTCTTTTCCACGCTCCTCTCCATTTTGCTCTCTTGCTTTCATGATATGCCTTCATTTCTCTCTCCCCCTTTCTAATTCCCTTCCCCTTATTTCTCAGTGTTCGTCTCAATTCCTCATCCTTATCTTGGTTGGTGATTTGGGAGCATTTAATAATAGTATACGAGCGAATCCTTCTTAATATTATGAACAGACAGAGGTCATTTCGGGGGGGGTCGCGGGGGATCACAGTTCCCCTGGGTGAGGTATGGGGGCGGGGCACATGACGAAGCCCCGCCCCCTGCTTCTGGCCACCCCGCTTCCGGCCCTCATTCAGCCAGGAGGAGGCAGGAGAAGAGGGAGGGTATACAAATTTAGTTCTACCCCTATTTCTCAGACTAACATTAGCTGTTGTGATGGTAAACTGCTGCCTTGAGTTCAATGAGGGAAGTACAGGATACAAAATATTACAAGTATCACTGCCCTTAGAGTTGCTGTAGGATTTTAGTTCCGTCAAATACATTGTTACTACTCACAGTAAACAGTGTAATATTGCCTGACAACTGAGCAATGTATCTCATGTCCCAATTACTAACCTTCATCTTGTCCATGACTATGGCAATTATACCTCTCTCTGTCTCCCTGCATCAACAGTGAACTTCCAAAAAACATGATGATGGTGATGATGGTGATGATGCTGGTGATGATGATGATTGTGGCATGCTTGCTATTTGGTGGAGACAATCAAATCACACTTGTCTCCCTCTATCACTCTACACCAGTTTGGTGTAGTGGTTAAGTGTGCAGACTCTAATCTGGGAGAACCGGGTTTGATTCCCCGCTCCTCCACTTGCACCTGCTGATGTGACCTTGGGTCAGTCACAAGCTCTGGCACAGCTGTCCTTGAAAAAGAGCAGTTTCTGTCAGAGCTCTCTCAGCCCCACCCACCTCACAGGGTGTCTGTTATGGGGAGGGGAAGGGAAAGGAGTTTGTAAGCCGCTCTGAGACTCCAAGTGAAGGGCGGGGTATAAATCCAATCTCCTCCTCCTCCTCCTCCTCCTCTTCTTCTTCTTCTTCTTCTTCCTCTTCCTCTTCCTCTTCCTCTTCCTCTTCCTCTTCCTCTTCCTCTTCTTCTTCTTCTTCTTCTTCTTCTTCTTCTTCTTCTTCCAGTACTGCCGTCAAACTCAACATTTAAAGACACACAGACACACATCAAAACATGGAATCATTACAATGATGATGATGATGATATTGTGCCTAATGGATTATGTCATATGGACCATGTAATATTTATAATAAGTTAAATCACAGGTTATAATGATGCCACCTCATTTTGAAAATATTAATTTTATCTCCACATTATTAGCACATCTGGCAACTGGCAATTGAATCTGAATAATTCAAACTTGTATCTGTTCAAAAGGCAGTCAAAGGAAAGGAAACAACAAAAGGAAAGCAGAAGCCAGGACGGAGTCTTATCAGATTCAAAGTAAGGGTGAGTTCAAAGGGACATATATTCTGTATGTGCAGCATGTCCTAGAACAGGCATTGACTAGGTAGGCATCTAAATTTTTAAGTATGGTTGAATGAGTATTACGGCCTACAAACTTCCTTCAAAAGTATAGCTGAACCCAGCAATGGGGGTCTTTAAAACCTGACAGGCATGCTAGCCTATAAAAATCCTATCACTCTAGGATATTTTAACACCTGAATCAGTGAGAAAACACAGCAGGTATTGCAAAGCCAGCTACGGATTCTGCTCCCCAGTTATCAACAAATGCCAGCCTGTAGAATAATTGGGACATCATAGTGCAAAGTAGGGGAGGCGAGAGCAAATAAACCATATCACCATGCAGAACTCAGAAAAATTTTCTTTCCCTTCCCTGCTGACAAGCAAAAAAAAAAAAAGTTTAATTAAACATCTTCATTGAAAAACTATATCAGGTCCTTCTCTTAATCTAAATTAATTTACATTTTGTCCTCAGAATTGCATTTTCCAAAAAAAAAAAGTCGAAGTTAGAAGGTTAGTTATGCCTGGCAAAGGGCCAAGGAACCCATTACAGCCAGAGCTACAGAAGAAAGTGGAATAGATTTTAATTGGGGCCCAAGGGTAAAGGTCAGTTTGCTTGGAACAATGGGTGTCTTGGGTGGTAATTGACTGAATCATCCAGTAGGAATTTGTAAATGTCAGTAATATGCCTGAAATAGGTGTGTGAACACAGAATGATGGGTGAACACAGAATGATGGGAGAACATCAGTGATATCAATAAAATCCAGTTGTGGTTGTTTACTGGGAATATTTTCTGGATAAGTCACTGGGGCAATCTTAGCCAGCTACATCCTCCCTAACATTTCTGTGGGAGGAAAGGGGGGGGTGATTTTTATTGACCCCTCCACTGCAGGCTCCAAGGTCCCCTTCATGCTGTTCCTGGGCATTTGAGAGGTATTTTGGGCTGCAGAACGAAGAGGGAAGTGAGAAAGTCACACTCCATTGACAGAAATCCTTCCATCAACAGTAATTTTGAGCAGAATCCAAGGAACTGTGAATGACAACCTGATATTATGTATCCAGTTGGATTTGACATCAGATGATGCCAGTAAGAGCAAATGAAGGAAACAGAAGGAAAAAGCAAACAAATGAACAGGAAGATGTTTTTGTAGGCATTGCAAGGAATCTCAAAAATGGAACTAGTTTTTAATGCTTTGAGCAAAGGATAGGAGGAAGGAAGTCAACCAGGTGGGGAAATTGGATTGGCTTCAGCCTTTATGCCTTTTGGAGGGGGAGGAATGAAATGGAAGCACCCAATAAAAGAGGCACTCCTGCAGGTTGCCAGGAGGATATGCGCACTGTGCTCAGGGCAGAAGTGTAGAGACAGACCAGCAGAGAGCCAGTCTGAGGGAAGGAGAAGGAAAAGGATGGCTTAACCTCCCCTACCTTCCCATGTCTGAGGCCATGGGAGGATTGTAGGAGCCATTGGGAAGGTAGCCGAAAGAAGGACACCACAAATGGGACACAGGAGTCCATTTACCATGGACAGGAACTGTGAAGTGCATGCAACTGAAAAATCTACATTATGAGGGTTTGTCATGGTACACAAAGGGCAACTTCCACTTGTGCCAGATGAATGAGAAGACAATCTATTAACTTTAACCAGAAAGCTGACACAGGCTGAAGAAGAAAGGGGTAGGGCAATTGTATGCAATTAACATATGCTCTTTTTCTGTTTAATACAGTGGGATATACATACATACATACATACATAAGCTCTCAGCAAAGACTTTAAAAAAAACTGGAAATATAAAAACCTCACAAATCTAATTAGAAGGAAAAAATGCTACTATTATGTATTGGACATAGAATTAAAAACATTCAGTCCTTAACAAAGTTAACTGTTCCTCATAAACCAAGTCACTGAGTTTTAATCATATATCTCGGCTGTTGAAATCGGGTCATGTTCTCAGAAAATAAGTCTGCTAGCTTTTGGTTGTTATGAACAACAACAACAATTCCCCTCCCAGGACTACAGTTTTTAAAAAGTAAAGAGACAAGGTCTCATGTTGTTATGAAACTCAGCCTTGGTTATCAGCTGCATTTGTTTCTGAACAAGATCCAAGGTTATAAGTCTCAGCCGATGCCAAGTTCCTACCAGCCAAAGAAACCTGCTTCAATGGTTTAAGCTATGCAATGTAATCCATCATAAAATAAAATATATTGAAGTCTTAATACTACACTCATATTTATAAATATTTTCAACTGTAGGGATCCAGCAGCATCAATAAAACAACCAGGCAGATGTCAAAGCACAGCAAAAATACACTTAACAAGAAAAACGAAGGATGTGAGAAGCGATCTAACTTCTAACAGTAAATCTGATGTCTTCCAGTTAGAATATACATGCAGGTAGGCTACAATTCAGTCACTTGCCTTTGTTTGAAGAAGAAAAAAAATCTTCTTTTAAAAGCATATCTGGAAATCAACAATATATGCTGGAAATCTTACCTAGGGTTACCCTCCCCCTTTTAAAATCAGTTATTATAGGTCACTGCACATAATGGAGACCACACAGTGGTACAAAACCCCAGAGATGATAAGATACAGGAAAGTAATAGCAAAGTGGTTGGCTCCAGGTGAGTTCTGAAAATATTTCGAACCATAATGTACGGGAAAACATCACTACCATGGAAACTCATTGGGTGACCTTGGTCAACTCACTCTCTCTCTGCCTAATCTACTTCACAGGGTTGTTACTCTGAGGGTAAAATGAAGGAGGAAAGTTATAAACCAATAAATAAATAAATAAATAAATATCATTGCCACCTATTCACACCACTAGTTAATTTCAATTGGGGAACTAATGGTTTACAATCTGTTAGATACGAGACTCGAGGCAGCAGGTGAACAGTGATTACAGCTTTATTGAACATGAACTCAGAAGAACCAGAACAAGACTAACAACTGAGCAACAGGCTCCTTTTTAACCAGTCCAGGCTTGGCAAGCCACGCCCACATGTCAGATAACATCCAATCATATTCAGTACATAAAGACCAATCAGTTTGCTTCCCTCCAGAACTTCCCTTGTTCTGATAGGTCAGTTTTACAATACCTTGCTTAGACTCAAGCTCAATACATTCATACATTCTGTTCCATACATAACACAATCCAATATTAATTTTGTTAAAATATCTACACTTTGTATAAATCTCTCCTTATCTATAACTAGCAGAAAAGCCCGTTGTGAAACCGATAAAACGGGATCTAGAAAGATGTGGTCTGTAACGAACGCATAGGCTGGATGGTGGTAAGGTAAA
>NW_015176480.1:199985-206555 GCF_001447785.1 Gekko japonicus
GTAACAGTGGGAGATCTTCAGGTCCCACCTGGAGATTGGCAACCCTAGGGGAAAGTCAGCTGTCCAGCAGGGGGTTGAAGAGAATGGTTTGATGGCTGCTGGGCCAAGATTGGCAGCAATAGTTCCCCAGAAGCAAATGGCTGGTTTGGAGAGTGGAGTCTATGTCACTGTACCTGTCTGAGGTCCCCCTTTCCGGGCTCCACTCCTCAAATCTCCAGGAATTACCATACCTGAAGCTGGCAGCTTTATTTCCTCCCCTCTCAGCAGCCTCTTTCTAGGCAAAAATCTGTCTTTCTCATTAGCGGGGGAGCAAAGCAGCTTACTTCATTCTCTTCGGCTTTGCGATCTGTACAGCAACACTGTGAGGTAGGTTTGGCAGAAAGTCTGTGGCTGATCTGAAATCACCCAGGCAGCTTCCATTCCATCTGCCTTGCTTGGGGGGGGGGGGGTTATTCCATATGCAACTGACATTCTAACTGCCTTGCGGGGGGGGGGGAGTTTGAGGGGTGGAATGGAGTGACGTCCAATCAGCTTCCATATGCAAATGACCTTGGAACGCTGGGCGGGACTGCATAAAGCAGCCAGTCAACCCAGCCAGTGTTTTCTGAGTGGCAGTTTTTCCGGCCTAACACTAAGGAGGTGAAATTTAGAATGTTCAATATAGAATGTTCATACTCAATTATATATAGGGAGAGATTCTGTTTTGGTCATGGACTCCCCTGAATATTCCAACATGCTTCCAAATCAGTTGGCTCTGTGATCTGTCATTCAGAAGGTCTCCCTATCCACTGACTGCATTGCCTAAGTCAGTATTAGAATAGGACACTCAGCTATCAGTAGCTGTTGCTAGGCAACCACAACCTTGGTTTCTGTCCATAAAAGGCAAGGCTCTTTCCATGACTGTTTTGGCCTTTGAGGGAGGACTCTTTGGGGCAAGGCCTAGAAGCAAGAATCAGATAACTTGCTACCACCTGACTTGCATGATTCACCCAGGCCTGGCTGCTTCCTATTGTTCAACACCAAACACCTCATGAAAGCCAATGTGGTATGGTGATTAGAGTTCCAGAACAGGATCTTGGGTACCCAAGTTCAAGCCCTCACTCTGCTGCAAATGCCCCACTCCAAAAGCCAAATTTATCTCACAGAGCTGTTGTGAATATAAAATGGAGAAGATGTAAGCTGCTTTAGGTCCTCATTGTGGAGAAAGATGAGGTAAAAATGTAGTAAATAAAAAAAAACAGGGACAGAGAAGAATAGGAAACTAAAGATAAAGGGAGGAACAAATAAAGGTATGTTGGCTGTTAGGTAGAAAGAAGAGAAGAAAGCAAGAAAAAAGGAGTGGCTTGTAAAGAAAAAATGGTTCCTTGCTCTGTTCTGTAAAGTAAAATCTTTGGTTCAGGCTGTGCAAAGGCCTGCAAGAACTTTCCCAGAGATGGTTAGAGACAGAGAAAACTGTTTTCAGCTGAGGGTAGTACCAATCCCCTTGAAACTCCCAATTAGCACATTCCAAATAATTGAGCTCTAGACACCTGTGTGGGGGCAGGGATGGGCCTAGCTGCCGTACGGTTTTGTTTTCCTCCCCCTAGCTCTTGTCCATCCAGGGATGTCACGTGCCTAGCAACTCTGAGCGTTACATCACCTCTTGGGTATCTCATTGGTCTAAAGGCCTGAGACCAGTCAGAGACACTTTTCTTATTCTAATTCCTAATCTAATTAGCCTTACACTATGGCTGATCGAGCTTGAGACTATTTGACAGGACATTCTGTAAATAGTTTGAGAGTTTCCAGAATGGCACCCTGACTGATTCCTGTTGTTTTGTTGAAACCAGCTGCCTCTGTTGGACCTGGAATGGTAACTGGAACCTTGTTTCTGCATGTTTAGTTATGCTGGAAAGGTTTAGGTTTAATTGTTTTATTCCTTCACTGTCTAGTCTTGTTTTAAATATTTTTGCACTTTATATAAATACTTATGTTTTTACTCTGTCATGGTTTTTGCCTTCAATAACCTCAAAGCCTTAAATCCAGAGCCTTGACTTTTGACCGCCTACCAAGTTAACTGCTTTGTCTTGGAAACTCAGACTGCAGTCCCACTCTGCAGGGCTGACTTTTCTTTTCAGATTCCCTTAGAAGCTGGGAGGCTTAGTCTTTCTCTCCTGGGCTGTTGGAATAGATTGAAAGACCTGGTGGCAACCTACCAAGACTAGGGTGAGTTTAGATTCTCTCTGGTACTTTGTAACATTGTTTTGCAATGCACTCCCCTTGCACCAAAAGTCCTTACTCCGGGTTGGGACTGTGGACTTTTGACAAGGCTATTGGGGCTTTCAGGGAACAAAGAGAGGACATTATGCAGGGGAATGAGATGTGCCCTGCAAGGGTCCCCTGCTATATTTATATCCTGCATATTTATACTCAATATAAATATAACTGTGTATCAAACACATAGTCATCAATCAGCCTTAAGTTGTCCTGACCTGGATAGCCCAGGCAAGCCTGATTTTGTCAGATCTCAGAAGCTAACAGGGATGACTCTGGCAAGTACTGGGATGGGAGACCTCCTTGGAATACCAGCAGTCAGGAGGCAGGGGCAGGCTTTATTCAGCCACCTCTCTGAATATCCTCCAGGTCCCCAGTAGAGGTTAGTCAGTAGAGGTCACCATGACTTCTAGGTGCTCACAGTTACCCGAGGTTACCATGTCATCTTCTGGGCATGGAACAGTGGTCACTGGGAGTGTGGGGGGAGGTATTTGTGAATTTCTTGCATTGTGAAGGGGGTTGGACTAGATGACCCTGGAGGTCCCTTCCAGCTCTATGATTCTGACTTCCAGGTACACACACACACCAAGAAAAAAATCACCCCTGACAATTTTTTTATTTAAGACATTTTATGTAGCCTTTCCACCTGATCAGGGTCAACAAGGTGGTGCACATAAAACATTAGAACAATTAAAACAATATTAAAATTATTTTTAAAAATTCAATAGTAAAGGTAAAGGTTTCCCTTGCTTGAAAGCCAGTCGAATCTGACTCTAGGGATGCGGTGCTTATCTCCGTTTCCAAGCCGAAGAGCCAGCGCTGTCCAAAGATGTTTCCGTGGTCATGTGGCCGGCATGACTAGATGCCAATTCAATACAAGAACATAAAAACAGAACAAGGGAGGAGGGCCAATAGCCATTACTGGGGGTATGCCAAACAAAATAAAAAAAGTTTTCACCCACTGGGGGTGGGAAGGGAAAGGGGGGGGAGAGAGAGAGAGAGAGAGAGAGAGAGATCTGGGAAGGGAGTTCCAACATATTGGTGCAAAGACATTCCCTGTGTTGCCACCCATCTAGCCAAAGAGGGTGTGGACAACCAAAGCAGGGCCTCCAAAGGTGAACCAACTGAGTGGGTAGGTTCATAAGTGAGAAGGCAAGAATAAGCTCATGTCACCAAATGCAGTACTTCTAGATGTTGTAGTCCTTAGCATTCCTCAGGAAGGTTATTATTTCGTCTTGACCCAAATGGGCTTTTGCTATAGCACCAGAAATTTCCAGTTTAGCTAGTCAAAGCCATGCTGACATCAGCACTTTCAATTCAGTCATTAATATTGAGCCTTGAAGGCAACCTAAGGGATAATTTGGAGATTAAAATTTCATGCACAGAGGTACATGATCTTGTGGAAATACACATATAAAGCAACAGACGATTGCCCCTGAAAGTATGTTTTTCTCTTGGTGCACTTGTCTGGAAGACCAACATATCCACCAATCATACTACCCTGTACTGAATTCATAAATAAGCTTATGCATGATTCTTTTTTCTCAGAAATGAGTTTTTCCTCAAAATGCTCAAAATTTCAAACTACAATGAAAAGGAAAACATTGGCTATGTAAAGAATTTAATTAGCTTCAAACTTAGCTATGAGTGTATACAAAGGACATTGCATGAGAGGTTTAAATCTAGGGTTTTTGTTTTTTTTAAAAGACTAATCTTTCTTATCCAAATGCTTTTTCCCCCCTTGTGAAACTAGAGGAATATTATATGAAATGTCTGACCCCACAGAGTTTACCCCAAAGACTTTACACAGAAAATATGGTGAACCAAAAAGAAGAGAAGAAGAAGAGGTTGAATTTGTACCCCACCCTTCATTACCTGAAGGAGTCTCGGAGTGGCTTACAATGTCTTTTCACTTCCCCTCCCCACAACAGACACCCTATGAGCTAGGTGGGGCTGAGAGAGCTCTCTTGAGATCTGTCCTTGAGAGAATAGCTCAGAAATAACTTATGACTGACCCAAGGTCACACCAGCATCTGCATGTGGAGAAGTGGGGAATCAAACCTGATTCTCCCAGATTAGAGTCCACGTTTTAACCACTACATCAAAATGGCTTTTAGTTTGTCTTTATACTGACAGCCAGATCATGATGATGTTGAATGTCATAAAGCTTCAGTATGTGTGATCATGCCAATCTATTTGACAGATGTCTGACAGTCTGGAGAACCAGCACAAACCGGTTCTGACTGGAGCTAAACTGAGCTGTCTCACAGTGACTCAGCAGTAAGCTGATTGGCTGGTCAGTGTATATAAGTGTATGTAGTCTGTACAGTAAATTCCTTCTTCTTGTATGAGCGTATCGCGGAGCACTTTGACGGAGAGAGCTGTATATATGAAAATAAATCACTGTATATAATTAACCACAAGAACTGTGTGAGTGTGGTTTACTGCAGTGGAATCTTAGCAGAGTGCAATTTGGATCTAAAGCTGAGAGCTGACCTGGTGACGCACACTGCGCGATAGATGAAGGCCCAGAACATGCAATAATTATTCTTTTACAGATTTCTATACCAAAATTGCATCTTTTTTTGGGGGGGGGGGACATTTTCTGCATTACCATGGCATGATATTTTCTGATCTAGGCATCCACATCAGCTGTTCACATTCATAGCTCCACCTCCCACTCCCCGCTCCACACTTTTTATCCTGCCTGAAATGTCCTCTCCTCTTTCTTTATCAAATCAGCCTTTTCATTTCTGTTCAATACAAAAAATCTACAATAGGTGTTGATGGCCTTTTAGGTCACCAGAATAAGCTTTCCTGAGGTCAGAAAGAACTGCTGCAGGAAGTCCTATGATTGCCCAGCACTAGATGAAAGGTCGGACACCATGGTTCTCCTCCTCTGAGACTTTCTCATGGCAGGAGTCATCCAATAGAAAATTCCTTTCTTAGTGTGTGTGTGTGGGGGGGGAATCTATGCAATCCAATCCATTGTGACTAACATGATTTTTAATTTGACGTGTAAATTTAACTTCACCTTATGTCCCCATCTTTGCAAAGTTCTACTTTACTTTATGCCCTGTCTTTGCAAAATTTATGATGTTATACAGCTAGAGATGAAAGAACAAATGTGTTTCCCCCTTGTCCCATTGTTTTAGTAAAAAAACAGTTCCCCCATCAATTATGTAACCCAAGAACAACTAGTAACACCTTGTCTTAGAAACATGTAAAGTGGACAGTCTTGCAATATACAATGCTAAACATATTAATCATGTCTTCTAAGTGTAAAAAGGAAAATGCTGAACGATGCAGGCATCTGTAATCTATTCATTTTACGGAGACACATTGTATAGAGCAGCAATTAAAAATGAAGGGTTCAGAAGATATAAAAGCAAAATTTAATGCAGCTATGCAAGACAAGAGAAAACAAAACCCAGTTCCACAGGAAATAATCAATATCTGATGAGAAGACATAGCTCTATTAATAGCATGGAAGTGCTGGCAGATACTATCAACTGGAGTTTTATTAATTAACTGGAGATGTAAAGATACAGTGGTGTTGGAAGAACAAGGGACAAATGTACTGGCTCTTTGGAAAGAACACAGTGTGCAATTTATTGCGTCTTCAGCATCTAAATTAGCTGGCAGCTCTACAACCCAACAAAAATTTTCCTCCAACCAACCATAATTCTCTTCTTCCATTTCTGTTTTCATATCACTTTAGGATTTTATGTGTCCCAAGTAATTCAAAAAGACAGGTACCTGGGAACATTTAACAACAAAGCACAAAGAGTTTAGAAAAGCACAGAAATGTACGCAGTATCACTGATTCTCCACGTTTTCTAGTTAAGGGGAAAATGCTATTCAAACAAATTACATAGATGATCTGACTACAATGGTAACAAGAGAAAGAAATTTTATTTACAAAAATAGAAGCACATCTTACATGACATATCCATATAGGCACATTTAACTTATTGTGAACAGACTAACTTCAAAAAGGTTAACTTGCCATAGCTCCAAGCCCAGGTAAAGAGAGATCCTATGTACAATGAAAACAGAAGGCAAGCAATGTCCAAAGAAGCTCAACATCTATCTGATGAGAAGGGGAGGCCAACTGCCAAGTGTACCCGAGTGAGAGAATTCTCTTGACTGTTTCCCTCCCAGATCTTTTTGCATGCAGGGTTAAAATAGATGGAATCACAGTGTAAAAACATAATAACAAGCAATCACAGTGGTTTCTGGCTACTGTATTTTATAACTAACAAGTGGAGACCCGCAAGGAACTTGCGGAATGGTTATCCTATTCCTCACACCTTT
>NW_015176480.1:207808-212953 GCF_001447785.1 Gekko japonicus
AAGCCTCTTCTCCCCCCCCCCCCAACGTTCTAACCTCTCTCCCACAGTTGGTGTCTGAAGCAGAGCCCTGCAAAGGCCATTTCAAAGGGATTTTGGGGGAATTCAGGCATCCCTGGAGGGTTTTTTCTAGTTTTTAGATTTTTCTGCAGGCACTGGCAGACTACTCAATATATAGGAAAAGCTCCTGAGCCAAACGGAGCTTCCTTTTCCTGGGACTAAGGATCCGCACGGCGCCCTCTGTTGGCTATTAGAATATAGATGATAAAAATACAAATGGCCCTTACATATTACATACAACAATATCACAACTAATAATGTGATCCTGTCTCACAAAAGTTAGAAAAGTCCCATCCTTGTAGTATTATAGAACGGCTTCTGTAATGACTTGTATGTTGACAAGCATCTAGATGTGAGTCCTTTTTGTAGTAGATCTTCCTGAGAAGTTATTATTTAAAATGTATTGAATATTTAACGTAATGGTATATACACTGCATTCTATTAGACTGATAATAACCATGATGATGATTTTAACTGTGATCTGTACCTTTAAGGATGAGGTAGTTTCCTCCAGAAAAAGAACAAAGGAAGGGAAAATCTCCATCAGTTACTTCTAAATTTCAAATTAATGAAATAGTATATTCAACTAAAAGAGCAACAGGTTACTTAATTTTGCAAAATAGTCAAATAGTACTGTTAATTGCCAGAAACCCCCTAAACCGAGGTTGATTATTGAGTCAGCTGCTTTGTATTGAGCTATACTCCATCAATCTTGAGCAGATAATAAGACTTACAAGTATTAATTTTGGTTGGAGAGTAGTAATAACATTTAGACAAACTTAAAATGTAAAGGTTTCCCTTGCTTGAAAGCTAGTTGAATCTGACTCTAGGGTGGTGGTGCTCATCTCCATTTCCAAGCTGAAGAGCCAGCACTATCTGAAGACTTTTCCATGGTCATGTGGCCAGCATGACTAAACGCCGAGGCACACGGAATGCTGTTACCTTCCCACCGAAGCAGTACCTATTTATCTACTTCCAATTTCTTGTTTTCAAACTGCTAAAAATGAGGAGCTTTCTTGCTTTCTTTCACATATACCCTATAAGAGTGTTTACTGAGGAAATGGGGAAAAATATTATGGGATGCTAATAAAGTGCCTTCTACAGGAGAGCAAGCCCACAATCCTCTTGAACCCTTCAATGAGCATTTGCTTAAAAAGACAATCAGTTCCCAATCATGCTCTAAAACTCATATACAGAAGCTCTCAAAATTAGACTAAAAGTGTCCTAAGGGGCCCTTCCTGTTACACACTCAAGGGAAAATTCAAAAGAGCCTCCCCACAAAGGGGACTGAACGATCTATGACCAACTGACTCAGAAATGAGGAATTATTAAATGCACCTGTTTTGGCCAACTTACAACCGAACAATGAGACAAATAACTGTCCCAGTGCATTTAATGCAGTTGAATACTTCTCTAATGAAAGACAAGAACAGGCAAATCTCTGGAATCCCCCAGAACTAAGCAAAGGGACATGTTTGGAAACTACAATTCTGGACAACTCCCTATTGGTTCCATCCTCATTTTTCACCAAAACCATGGACTGGCAGGATGTTACTTATTCTTCAACAGAAACATCTCAACTTTTCAATCCAATTTCTTCAAAACCAACTTCAGTGAATGCATCCAATGAAGCCAAGGAAATAATTTATGACCTTTCCAAGACTGCAGACAGAGAATTATGGTTACACAAAATGAAACAACTGTTATGCAAGACACTAAGATTCAAACGATAGAATAATTCCCTAGTACTGATTAGACCAAAATTAATTTAAACTAAAGATAAATTTTGCCAAGAAAGTGTGATGTTATGAATATAAAAACCCTACCAGTAAACAAAAAATTATAAATATTTGCTTATTCATCTCATCAAACCAAATGTGTTATTATGCAATCATTGCATTGTACTTTCTAAATCTACATCTGAAGAGAGGAAGACAATTTAGCCCAGAGGGTTCCCAGGTTGGTATATTCTTCAGATTTCTTGAAGAAAATGAAAGTGATTATGGTACTGGGACCTAATCAGCACACAGCAGTACAATTCTGAATTCAGAGAAAAATTAATTTTCCCCCTGTTGTTTGAGGAATTTTAATTTAAGAGTATCTTAGATTAAGAAGAAGAAGAAGAGATTGAATTTATACCCCGCCCTTCACTACCCAAAGGAGTCTCAGAGCGGCTTACAAACTCCTTTCCCTTCCCCTCCCCAAAACAGACACCCTGTGAGGTAGGTGGGGCTGAGAGAGCTCTTGACAGAAACTGCTCTTTTTTTCAAGAACAGCTGTTATCAGAGCTATGGCTTGCCCAAGGTCATCCAGCCAGGGGGGAGGAGTGGGGGATCAAACCCGGTTCTCCCAGATTAGAGTCTGCGCACTTAACTGCTACACCAAACTGGCTTTCCCTAGCCCAAAAACCTAGGGAGCCTCAACCTTAACTAGAATGATGTATGATTTTTGCACTCTTTCACCCCGGTCGGACAATATTATGTGCCAGTAATGTACTATGGGAGTATCAATGTTTTAACCCATTTTAAGTAAATCTAGGTGTAAATCCTTATTAGGAATTAACTGCTTATATATTTTGAATTGTAGCTTATAAATATCAAGAGATTTCAATGTGTTAAGATAATACAACTGTCTCCAATTAGATGATCGTTTATTATTTTCTGTCTTTGCAGGATTGATCTGTGGCAATTTCCCCCCCAGATAACTGTAAAAGAGATTTTTGCCATGATCACTCCCTAAAGTAATCATTCCTTGCTGTAATTGCAACATTTTGTAGTAAAGAGTTATGTGATTTTTGTAATAAATTTATAATAAAATTTGAAAAAAGCAACAAAGAAGAAGTTATTATTTAAAATGCATTGAATATTTAAGGTAATGCTATATACTCTACATTCTATTAGCTTGATAATAACCATGATAATAATTGTGATATGTACTTTTAAAGATGTGGTAGTTTCAGACATAGCTTCATGGAATTATGGGGGGAACTTTTTCTTAAGATGGGTATGTTGCCAGCACACTTAGAGAATATTTTCCTGGTGAGTATTAGAGCAGACAGCTTTGTACCTGATTAACAAAAAGTTAATGGACTAGCTTGCTTCTTGTGTAAAAGTTGAGTTGTAAATAAGAGGTAAGTTTATACAACACAGCATATGTTCCTTTATAATACTAAGGTCCCTGTCACACATGCCAAAAAACACAGGGGGGGGGAGGCGTGGCTATTTGTGCTTTCTCATTTTGACCCGCAATTATGCGGTCAGACGCGATGGTGGCGCACAGGGGTTTTGTCCGTCAGCGCATGCTTCCAGCACAATCACATGGATCGAGTCTATCTGTGGCCCGTGGCAAACCATTTGCTAGTGGAGTTTGGCAGGTGCTTTTTAACTGCACATCTGCGGTGGACACCATGGGTTGGCCACGGGTGCGCTACGCTTGCCAGATGTTGCGATGTGATCTGCCCGGCATTCGTGGCTCTCCCATGGCAAACTCTGTGTGCGATCGGAGCCTAAGATTCCATTTAGTGGTGTGGTGTTCCTTGTGTTATAATGATTATGGTTAATTTTAGAGAGAGAATTTCTGAGGAAGATCTACTATGAAATGGACTTACATCTAGATGTTCATTAACTTACAACTCATTACAGAAGCTGTTGGGACTTTTCTAAATTTTGAGATACATGATCACATTATTAGTTGTGATATTTTTCTATGTCATGTGTAAGAACCATTTTTATTTTTATCAATTATAAAATATAATAACCATAAATCACAGTGATTGCTTGTTATTGGATTAAAATGTCAAACATATTTAACATCAAAGTAAACAGGAGGGGGGTTCCTACAAAAAATCTTCCCATAAAAGATTTTGAGAACTAAGATATATGTGTATGCTAGGTGCCATAAAATCATTTCCGACTTATATCGACCCCATGAAATAATGACCTAAACATCATACTGTTAACAGCCTTGTTCAGGTCTTGCAAACTGAGGACCATGGCTTCCTCTATTGAGACAATCCATCTCATGTTGGGTCTTCCTCTTTTCCTGCTGCCTTCAAATTTTCCTAGCATCATTATCTTTTCCAGTGATTATCTTCTCATAATATGACCAAAGTATGATAGCCTCCGTTCAGACTTGCTTTTATCCAGAACCCATTTATTTGTCTTTTTAGTGGTCCACAGTATCCACAAAACTCTTCTCCCACATTTCAAATGAATCACCTTCCTTCTTGTCTAATTTCTTCATTTTACAACTCTCACACCCATGTATAGTAATGAGGAATACTATAGTATGAATTATCTTAATCTTGGTCACCAGCAGCACATCTTTAAACTTAAGGATATTGTCTAGTTCCTTCATGGCTGCCCTTCCCAGTCTCAATCTCCTTCGGACTTCTTGAGTGCAGTCTCCCTTTTGGTTGATGATGGAGCCAAGGAATAGAAAATCCTGATAATTTCAATTCCTTCATCATCAACCTTAAATTTGTGTAATTTCTTCATAGTCATTACTAGGGATGGGTATGGACCGAATTACGAACTAAACTGCATGATGCACCAGGCTGGTTTGTGCCTTTGTGAACCACAATTTGTGCAATTGTGCTGTTTGTGAACTGCCCACAAACCACGTTTCTTGCAATGGTTCATTGGGTTTGTAAGAGGGTTCAGGGGCCAGACATGCTGGCACCCAAGGCAACAGTTGGGAAACCCCACCACTGCCACTTTAAAGCCCCGCCACTGCCATATCACAACTTGCCAGAGAGTCATGCTGCCACAGTGCAATACAAGAGAGCTCAGAAGGCATTTAAATGCCTTCTAACAGCTCACTTGCATAGCCCCTCAGTGGCATGACTCATGCAAGTCAACTCAGAAGGCATTTAAATGAGACCTCATGAACCATGAACCACCACAAACCTCCATTTTCCCGGTTCATGCCTATCCCTAGTCATTACTTTTGTCTTCTTGATGGTCAGCTGTAATCCTGCTTTGGCACTTTCTTCTTTAACCTTTATGAGTAGTTATTTTAAGTCTTTAATCTTTTATGCCAGTAATGTGGTTTCTTCTGCATATTTCAAATTATTAATATTCCTTCAAC
>NW_015176480.1:213009-259441 GCF_001447785.1 Gekko japonicus
TGCCTATAGACGGAAGAGGTAGGAAGATAAAATACATTTTGTCTGAAATTTTGCCAATTGGAAAACATTCTGTTTCTCCATATTCTGTCCTAACAGTGACCTCATGTTCAGAGTACAAGTTCCGCATCAAAGCAATCAGATGTTGTTGCACACCCATTCCTTTTAAAACCAATCAAAGCTTTTCATGAACCACACAGTTAAAAACAGTCACGTACACAAGCAAATAAACAACTTCTTCTGTATTATTCCTGAAACTACATTCCCCACCCCCTTCCAAGTGCGGTTCCGTTACAACATGCTACTCCAAACTAAGGGATTTATTGGACATTAGGGATTTTCTTTTCTGGAAACTCGTTGACAATAACTTGAACAAAATTCATATACTGAGATTTGCCTTTGTCATAAATCACAAGACCATGTGGCAGTGTATTTCAGGAAGGTGCAAGATATTTGCCTGCAAACGGCAATCCATGGCTATTTCTCCAAAGTTTATACCCCTCTGTATTATTGAGTTATTGTTTTCCATTATTACAGATTGGTCCAGAGATGTTGTTATTTAGCCAAATAAAATCCCAATATTGACTGATCAGCTGCTTAAACAGTAAATAATGTTTTCTTCTTATGTCTCATAAAACCCATTGGAGACAACAAATTCATTTATTATCTGGAAAGTCCTGTTTTTGTTTTTTTGTTTTTAATCCTGTGAATTTTAAAAAAATGAAATTAGATACAAAAGATACATAAGAGCACTGAAGAGAAAACTGGCATTCACAGACCACAGTAGACATTGTTGAAAATATGTCTCTGTGTATTTAGCTGGAGTACTCTGCTGGTCAAACAAATACTAAAATCATACAGAACTGGTGTACTCCAGCTCTTACGCTGAGACAAGTGAAGCCTCAACTAATGGAAATCCACTAAATTATAAAACTCATATTTAAATAAGATTAGACTAATTGCATTCAATAAGTTTACTGTTCCTGATGCTCAGGGTGCTCCGGCAGCCCAGGAATCCAGGCAAATGGTGGTGGCGGCAAGCCCTACCCCCAGCTCCCTGCTCCAAAAGCACTGTGGCTCGTGGAAGGCCCAGAGAGCCCTGCCACCAGCTCCCCCAGGCCCGCACAAAAGCGCTGTGGCTCGTGGGAGGTTGGAGAGCCCCACCGCCGGCTCCCCTAGGCCCACGCGGAAGCGCTGTGACTCAGGGGATGCCCGGAGAGCCCTGCCACCAGCTTCCCCAGCCCCCACAGAAGCGGTAAGTAAGGGATACGCAGGGGTGGCGGGGGCTTGATGGGGGTGTGTGGGAGAGCCTCCCTCCCTCCCTCCATCTCTTTGCCATCTTTCTCTCTATCTTTCTTTCATTCCCTCCTTTCCTCTTCTTTTCCTCCCTCCCTCCTTCTTCCCTTCTCTCTTTTTCTTTCCTGCCTTCTTCCCTTCTCTTTTTTCTCCTTTCCCTCATTCCCTCCTTTTTCCCTTCTCTTTCTTTCCCTCTTTCTTTCCTTCTCTTTCTTCCCCTCTTTCCTTCTCTCTTTTTATCCCCTCTTTCGTTCCTTCTTTCCTTCTCTTTCTTTCCCTCTTTCCTTCCTTCTTTTCTTCTCTGTACTCTCTCTCTCTCCTTCCCTCTTTCCTCCTTCTGTGGCCCAACTCTTTGCTCCCCCCCACCCTGCAGGCCAGCTGGGGAAGGGAAGGGGAGGCTTTTGAAGATGCCCCCCCTTTTGCTTCCCCTTCTGACATCATTTCCGGTGATGTCAGGGGGTGCGGCATATGCTAATCACCTAGTAGCTCATTAGCATACCATATGCTAATGAGCTCCTGCAGGTCTTTTTATATGAAAAGACCCCTGCTGATGCTAAACCGAGTAGCCTGGTTCCTTCTGCTCAGCTAAGCACAGAAGTTTCCTCTATAGAAGCAGCTTTCTTCCAGCTTCTTTCTTCCTGTCTTAACAGGTTTTTCTGATAACAGAAAGACATTCTATCATTGGGTGGAGTGGAATTCCACTGATTCCCCTTCCCACTGCAAATCCTTATTTTGCTTTCTGAAGTGTTCATTAGGATCTAATGATCTCCTCCTCAGGACAAATTTGAGGGGACTTATGGGGCTGGCCCAGGAGGAGGAGGTGGGGAAGTCCTTCTTTGCAAACTTTGTTTAGCTTGCAGTTCTCGTAGGATGCAAGCCAATGACTTGTAAGTAAGGCTCATTTACTTTACTGGAATTCACTTTCAAATCAATCGATATAGGATGATAGTGTAGTTCACCTTAAGTAGAAATAATGTTTACAAACAGTGTTCCTTTGACTTCAATGACATAACATTTTTTTCTGTGATTTCTAAGGCTGGGAATGTCTAAACTTAGCCCAAAAGTTTTAAAAGGCATTTTTTTCCAGAAATGCTGATCATTTAGATACATTATATGCATTTATCAACCTTGCATGAAATCTGTTGTCAGCTTTCTGCAGTTCTTTCTTACTGGAAGATAATAGGAGCAGAACTCAAATCAAAATTTAACTGTGCAGTAACAATGATGTGGAATGGAAGGAATCCATTTATGGTTCATCTTTCCTCCAAGACAATTGTTCTCAATGTCTGCCAACATTGTTGACCAGGCACACAGCCTTGATTCTTTTCTGTCCTTTGCCCCCCACCCACCATTCATTCAGTTGCTGAGTCACTTCTCTCTGTTCAATAATGCAAAAGAACATTACCAGTTGGCTAAAATTATAGTTCATGCTCAGTCTTCTTGGCCCACCCTATTTTTCAAACTTTGTTTCTCATTATAAGCCTGCTTGGGCTCCTCCAACTCAGCAGCCTAAATTATATGTTTATTCACTTAAATATTTGTATTCAGCACTTTTTCCCTTACAGGACTCAATAAGTTGAGAACTGCACCTCTTACATGGTGGACCTTTTGCCTTAGAAATTTTGATGACACCACCTTTCTTCCTCTTTCACTTTTCAATACAGATTTTGATTTATCCTCTAATCGTCCCCATATGTAACCAAGTTTTAAATACTCATGCTGACATTTTTCCATCTTTATCACTTCTTCTTCTTCTTGTTTTTGCCTCCACACCCCGGTTTTCTCCATTGTCTATTTTAAATTATAAAGTTCCTTGGCAGTAGGGACTGGCCTGGTTTTCTTTAAGAATGAATCTCTGTACACCTTCTAAAGAAATGATAACAATTCTAAAATATATGTATTCAGTAAACACATGAAACCAATTGTTGGGCAAATATCCAGAAGCAAAGCCTCTCTCAAATCACTTTTAAATCAATTAAAATTCTCTATTAAAACAATAAGTACATTGTTACTAGGGCTGCCAGTTATGGGTTAAGAAATTCTTTGTGATTTTGGGGATGGAGCCTGGGGACGGAAGGGTTTGGGGATAAGAGGGATGTCAGTAGAATATAATGCTATAGAGCCCACCTTCTAAAGCAGCTGCTTTCTCCAGGGAACTGATCTCTGTCTCCTGGAAACCAGTTGTAACTCCGAGAGTTCTCCAGCTACTACCTGGAGAATGGCAACCCTAACTATCACATGTGTGTGGGGTTGACATCATAATCTGCCTTTTTAAGTATTTCCTAATTAGAAATCCTTGGTAAATTGTTGCTCACTAGGGTGCTCATATGATTAAAACCTTCCGGGCTTTGGGATGCATCTTCTCTGCAGGATTTTGTCAAGTCCTCTTCAGTTTGCTACTGGGAGTGCTTAAAAGGCAAACAACTTTAAATACAATCTGGCCTCTGTAGATGTGTTTCTAACATCTTAATGAGCCTTTTTCTTTCCAAACAATAAATTTATCCTCATTCAGAATGAATAAAAAAGACTGAAATCTTTGTAGCATTTATCACCATCCACATCTTGTGCATTTTTTTAACTACTAGGTTTGAACTAAACTTTGTGTTCAACACATTTAAAGAATATGAGGCATGGCTCTGAATACAAGTTCTGTGCAAAATATGAAATAAGCATTGTAATTTTGTTAGAATAATATTTAGGCAAAGATTCTACATGTGATTAGTGATATTACACATGGCACAGATGATCTTTTTTAAGTGAACTATTGTGTTCTCCCCACAGGATACCTTTAATTAAACATCCAGCATATGCATACTACTATGCAGAAGACAATACGTAATGCAGTGTATAAGCTAGAATCGTGGTTTTAATGGTTTATATAACTTAAAGCATAGAGTTTGGGGGAGGAGCCGGGAGACTTTGGGGGTGGAGCAGGGAGACTTTTGTGATGTCACTTCCTGTGATGTCACTTCCTGTGATGTTACTTCCATGTCAAATGGCAGGCTCCACCCTTTTTGATGATGTTCACTTCCAGCACACCGCACCAAACCACACCTGTCCCTCTGAAGTAACCTTCTCTCAAAATTCAAATTTAAAGACACTGTCACATATCACTTCCCAACCAGGATAATGCTGTGTGGCACAAACATGAGTAAAGTGTTAAGTGTTCTGGCTGGATCGTGTACGTATCAAGAACATATCTGTTGCCATTTCCCTCTCTTCCTGCTCACCATCCAGGGAAACAGAAGCCCGTTTCACAAATTACAGTGGACATATATACATCTTGTATGGACACATGTTGTTAGAAAGAGGTAATATGCTTTTGCATTATAAACAAAAGCAGCCCGCCTACATCCTTCTTGTACGTACGTATCAAGAACATATCTGTTGCCATTTCCCTCTCTTCCTGCTCACCATCCAGGGAAACAGAAGCCCGTTTCACAAATTACAGTGGACATATATACATCTTGTATGGACACATGTTGTTAGAAAGAGGTAATATGCTTTTGCATTATAAACAAAAGCAGTCCGCCTACATCCTTCCTCCCGCCCCCAGGCCCGACGGCTCAGAAACAAAGTACGCCATGGGCAAAATTCTCTGGGGAACTACTGCCAGTCTGAGTAGACAAGGCTAACATTGATGGACTGATGGTAGAGAGACCATGCTTTGTGTGCCAAAGGATAAAGGTTTAAACCTAGGAGGTCTAAGAGAACAGGTGTTGGGAAGGATCTTTCTCTGTCTGAGTCTCTAGAGATCACCTGCATCAGAGCAGACCATGCTGAAGTAGATGGACCATTGGCATGAAGACCAGTGTGGACTGAGGAGACCCATGTTCAGATCTACATTTTGCATGATGCTTACTCAGTGATACTGAGACAGTTTGATTTGAGTCTAGTGGCAGATCAGAGACCAACAAGAGTTTCAGGGAATAAGCTTCTAAGAGTCAAAGCTCCCTTCGTCAGGCTGGGTAATATTGGCATTGTTGTGAGGTCAATATAAGGGAAGTGAGACTGGAGGAAGGGTGGGATAAAGAGGGGATTGAGAGATAACATGTGAGCAGAGTCCATTGTGATGGAAGAAGAGTTTACAGAAAAAAATAGCACTAGCTGATGTGACCAAAGAAAACAGGTCTTCACAAATTAAAACATCATAACTTATAGTCTGAACATGAACCTATATTGTCATGCATTAAGTGATGTAGCAGTGGTGACAAAACCTCTAGTGGTATTTAGTTGAACTTCCTGGACAGACAGATGTATTTTGGGTTGCCACTGGCCAAACTGCTCTGACTTTAGAGAGTCGGGACAAGCAGGAAAGCTTGAGGAAGGGGACACAGAACCATGGTTATAGAAAAGAAGGAGGCTAGGACCTGAGAAAGCAAAGCAGTCCAAATGAAGCATGACATAGAAGCTGTACATAGTTGAGATGAATTAGGAAGGGAGATGCACAGCCAGTATGAAGTACATTTTAGAAATTGTAGAAACAGGATGGGAGTTGCTTAGGTGGTGTTAGCTAAAATACTATTGCAAGGTCTGTGTGGTATAATAGGGGACTGTATCACATTTTCAGACATTCTCTCTCTCTCATATACTTTAATTGTGTATCCCCTTCCTATAACAATTCCTCATCAGTCTAACAGAGTAATCCCACTCAGGTCTATTCAAGGGGTCTTATTTCCAGGGAAGTGTTTTCAGGATTGGACTATAAAGAGCTCTATTCAAATCCTTAACCACTGAGCTCGCTAATACCTTCTCTTCTTTTCGTTCTCTAAACCAATTTGCCAAACTATGAGTAAATTATTATTACACTTCTGTCATGTGGCTCTTCCCTAATGATTGTGGCTCCCAAGAACAGGTTGGAGATGATAGCCTGGGAAGCACCCACACAGCAGCCCTGCCTACATAACACCATGTCATGGACTCAGATGGCTAAGGTTAGTCTGATCTCATCAGATTTTGGAAGCTAATCAGGGGCCCCGGCCACACGGCAAAGGTGCCGCGGGAGAGGCACGGATGGTGGGTGGATTATCCGGGTGCGATCACACCCCAACATCTGGGAAGTGGAGCGCACCCGTGGCTTACCACCGACAATGCGAGTTAAAAAACTAGTAGCTCCAAGGTACTAGTAAACGTTTGCCATGGGCTGCCTCCAGACGCCCGTGGTGTGATCACGCCATGGTGTGATCGCGCATTCCCCTCCGGTCCCTCGTTTACTCGCCGGCGCCGAGGGAAGGACCCGTGGTTTGCCGCCGGTGCGTCTGATCGGGTAATTGCACATCAAACTGTGTCGGGGCAATTAGCCATGCCTCCCCCCTGTGATATCCAGTCCGTGTGACCGGGGCCAGGGTCAGCTCTGGTCTGTAGCTGGATGGGAGACCATAAAGGAAGCCCAGAGTTGCTATGCAGAGGCAGGCAATGGCAAACCACCTTTGAATGTCTCTGGCCTTGAAAACCCTACAGGGTTACTATGTGTTGGCTATGGAACTAGTTTTAAAACTGTGAGCAGACCAACTTTGGGTTTTTTTAAAATTAATTATAGAAACTCTTCAAATATAATCTCTCTTCCCTTAAGAAAGAAAGACCAACCAGACAAGGTTAGAGAGCAGTTTAGTCTTAAGTAGCAATTATCAATTTCAGCAGAAATTGGGGATTAGGCAGTTGTTCCAAACAATTCATAGAAAAGATGGACTTTAAGGAATCATCTGGAAGAGGTGATGGAAGTGGCACTGTGTGTGTGAGCTGAAG
The DNA here is from genome assembly GCF_001447785.1 of Gekko japonicus. Taxonomy (NCBI): domain Eukaryota; kingdom Metazoa; phylum Chordata; class Lepidosauria; order Squamata; family Gekkonidae; genus Gekko; species Gekko japonicus. The sequence continues at coordinate 220,048 of NW_015176480.1, forward strand.
GCATTATGCACCAAAAGAAAAAAAAATGAACGGAGAGAGAAAGAGAGAGAGAGAGAGAGAGAGAGAGAGAGAGAGAGAGAGAGAGAGAGAGAGAGAGAGAGAGAGAGAGAGAGAAAAAAAGAGAAAGAGATGAAAGGAAGTAAAGAAGGAAGACAGAAAGAAAGGCAGAAAAATGATAGGAAGGAAGACAGAAAGAAGCAATTAGAAGCCTCCCTTTTGCTCCTTCCTGCTTTTAGGTGGTGGGGGGGAGGCAAAACGGAGCTCTGAAATGTCTGCCCACACTTTTAAAAGAAGCAGCTGGCAGGTGAACCTGTGCTGCCAGGCTGCTGGCTTTAAAGGACAGGCAGCCACTGCAAGCCTCTCTTTCACCCCTTCCCACTTTTAGGTGGGGAGGGGGAGAAAGGGCACCCTAAAATGACTGCCCATGCTTTAAAATGAGCAGCTGGCAGGTAGACCGCCGGTCAGCTGTTCGCTTTAAATAGCTGGCAGCTCCCTTTCCCTCTCTGCGTAGAGAGAGAGACCCCCAGCCCCAGCTAAGACCCCAGCCCCCAGCCCCAGCTAAGCTTCCTTCTCACCCAGTGGTGAGGTGAGGGCCCCCCGGGGCCTGAGTGGAGCACCAACACGTGGGGGAGAATTCAGGGAAGAATGGGCCCAGCCCTAGCATTAGCCAGCCGGTGCAGGATGGGGGGGGGAGGAAAATTGGAAGGAAAAACAAACAAGATCATGAGACAGAGTCCTGGGCCAGCCCAAACCTTACCTTCCTGGACCCTCGACATAGGGCTGCCAAATGCCGCCCGGGGGCGGATTTCCCCCCGCTTTCGAGCCCCGCTTTCCCCTCAAATGGCGTGGCCCCGCCCCCAGCGTGCGACGTCACTCCCGGGTGACGCGCGCGCATGTTCCAGACGCCGGCCGGGAGCCCCCTGCTCCCGGCCAAAACATATTTGGCAACCCTACCTCAACACTTCTGGGCTCTGAGAACTGCTCAAGCTGCTCCTGCTGCAAACAACAGGGGCGGGACTGGAGGGAGGAAAATCATCACTCACCAGCGCACACTAGAGGGAACTGACGCTGTAGCCCTTCTCTATGGCTTTCATAGCCATAAAGACTTGGAAGACTAAAATGCTAGAGTGTCACTCTTCCGGCCACCATTTTGTCCCCTGGTGCCGGTGGTGCAACCGCTCTGAAGTGCACCCCTGGTCTGAGGCCCTCCTTCCTCTTCATACCTTGAAAGACTTTCCTGTGGTCTCGTCCGCATGCCCTTCCCCGCTGCTGGCCCCAAACCTCCCCTGCGGGAGGGGCGCTCCCTAGTGGACTCTAGACGCCACAGCTACCAGGGGAGCAGTGGGAACGTGTCAGTTGGTATTTTGCTTCTTCACTGAATATACATGTTGATCAAGTAAAGCATATCCTCATACCAGAGTGAGTTTCTTAGAATCCGGGGTGGGAGGGGTTAGAGCGGATAATGGAGAAGGAGAGGGTGGTCAAAGGCTGGAATGTAACCTTATATGTAAAGGCTGTGTATGTTGGGATGTCACTTGCTTAGGATTCATAATGGGGAAAGTTGCAACTTTTATGTGATGTATGCTGATTTCTCAAAACATTTGGTTAGCCCCTGTAGAAAATGGAATGCTGAACTAGATGGACATCAAATCATGGTTTTTCTAAGACCCCCCAAAACCTTGGGCCGGCCTTGGATGGGTCACCACGCAATGTAGATTTGGACTTGTGGCTCACCATACTGAACAGGCTGGGAACCACTGCTTTAAGAGTCTGGTTTTATTTTAAAGTGCAGCCCCCATATGGGTCATATACTATGGAGCTGTTTATCAGCTTGATCTGAGAAAGTGCAGATACCGAGCATATGCTGTGCTTCTTTGTTTCCAATGCACTATTTTATCACTGACTCTGGCTTAGCCTATTTTAGGAGTAGCCAATACAGAATGTCTTTTTACTAAAATGTGTATTATCCTGCACAGCTTTCTCAAGCATTATATATTTTCATCTTCCTGGCAGTACAGTGCCTCAAGGGTGACTAAACTGAGACCTGATGGCTGCATGCAGCTTCTCATACACAGTTCAAAACAAGATAAGAATGAAGACCCAGAAACGTATTCTCGCCAATCTCCCAACGCTTATCTGCATGCTGGAAATACAGGGAATGCTATTGGGTGCCTGAATAATAATCATAAGGGATGGCAAGAAGGGACAGGGAGAAGATGTGGAAAAGTAGGAGTGAAAGGAAATATGGTAGGGAGACAACAGAACAATTTAGGTGAAATGAAGAGGGTGAATGGAAGGTCTGTTTCACTTCTCAGTGGTTCTAGGGTGGGGCAGTCTCCACGTGTGGGAAGTAGCTGCTCTCTGGAGGCAGGCAGGGTCACCAACTCTTTAGATCCCATGGGGGAGGAGCTTCTCCCCAAACTCCCAGGCTGGTTCCAAAGCAGTCAAACTTTTAAGCCGACATTTAACAAACAGAACAAAAGGGAAAAAAACCCAAACCAAAAGCCAGGCTAAAAGGAGATCAACCCCAAGAACTATAGTGGGGAAAAAGTAAGGCCAAAGGGAAATCTTCAGCACCTTAGGAACAAGCAGCATACTCCAACCAGGCCACAGGCCATTCCCGGGCAGTCTCCATGTGTAGGATATAAAAAAGTAGTATGCCCTGGGGAAGGAAAAACTAAAAAGACTTTAGCCTGAAAGGGTATGCTGCAAAACCCTCTTACCAAAGGTTGTGTCTGCAGAGGCTGCTTTGTCAACATGCTAGTGTTTGGTAAATTAATGAACTGACTTACAGCAGACCAACTCCAAGGATGGAAAAGCCCTGTAGGCTTCCAAAGTTGCTGCTCCCGTAAGTGAGTGAGCAGTTGCACCCAATGGGGGCTCTAGACTCCCAAATGTATATGCTAGCAAAATACACCCTCTGACCATTTGTTAAGGGTGGAGGTGGAAACCCCATTTCCCAAAGACACCTCCCTAAAGGACACCAGCATAGAGTCTTTGCCAAAGGCCTTGGTCCTATCTAGGTAGAAGCTCAAAGCTATCCGAACGTCTAAACAGTGCCATTCTCTCTCCTGAGGATATTTAAGGTTAGAACAGAATGAAGGAAGGACCAGTTCCTTTGACCTATGAAAGGACAAGTTAATCTTGGGGATAAAAGCCGGGTCAGTGTGCAGCACTACTTTGTCATTATGAAGAATGCAACGTTTCTTGTCCACAGAGAGGGCCTTAACCTCAGACACTCTCCTAGCTGAGATGATTCCCACTAGAAAAATGCTCTTAAAGGTGAGCTACTTGAGCAGACAGGTGGACATGGCCTCAAGGGGGGGGGGCGCTAGGAGAGAACTTTCAGCACTATATTTAGGTTTCAGGAATGAATCCGGTGAGAACATGGAGGATTCAGTAGTAATGTACCCCTAAGAAATCTTACATGGGGGTGGTGAGAGAAACCTCACCCTTTCTTGACCCCTCTAATAGCAGAAATAGCAGCCACCTGCCTTTTGAGAGTACTACTGCTCAGGCCCTTATCCAGTCCTGATTGAAGGAAAGAGAGGAGGTTGCCTACTTTAGCTTTATTTGGGGCTAAACATTTTTTTCTGGACACCAAGACTGGAAAACCTGCCAGGTATTGTTGTAGACCCTACTGGTGGAGCTCTTTCTAGAATCCCCTAGGGTGTCTCTGATTTTATCTGAATAACTGTCTCGCTAGATTGTGACTGCTCAACCTCCAAGCTGTGAGGCTTAACATCTTGGGTTGAGTATGAAGGAGGGACCCTTGGAGAAGAAGGTCCTTCCTGACTAGACGGTGCCACGGTTCCTCTGATGAAAGCCTCACTAGGTCCTGGCACCAGGGTTGGTGTGGCCAAAAAACAGCTATCAGCACAAAGTCTACGATCTTCTGAATCACTCTGTGAATTAGCTGAGTGGGAGGGAAGGCATACAGTCGCTAATTCACCCAGTCATAGCTTAGAGCATCTATACATATTGCCTAAGGGCATCTTGCTCTTGTCAGGAACCTGGGTACCTAATGATTGAACTCTGAGGTGAAGATGTCCAGCTTTACCATGCCAAATCTGTGACAGATCTGGTGGAAGGTTTCAGATTCAGAGACTTCCGGCTGTGTTGGACTTACCAGTCACTTGGACAGCTTTGAGTGACCTGAAATGGGTTTCTGCCCATTGTAATATCTGTGTGGCCTCTGCACAAAGAGACTTGGATTTTGTGCCACCCTGACAATTGATATAGGACTTGGTTGTCATATTGTCCATGTGTACAAAGACATCCTTCCCTATGAGAAAATCCTGCAAGGCTAGAAGACCCAACCAGGTTGCCCTGAGTTCCAGAAAGTTAGTACTCGAAGGGCCTCCTCCTGGGACCAGAGGCCCTGTGCCATCCTCCCATGAGACTGGGCTCCTCATCTTAGGAGGCTAGCACCTGTGGTTAGCAGTGACCTGTTTGGTTGTCTGAGAGGAAACTCCTCTAGAAGTTTGGATGGATGCAGCCACCATTGTAACTCCTGATGCAGACTGTATGGAAGTTTGATGATCTTGTGTCTCTTGTGAGCTATCATGTCTTGGAAAGGGAGAAGAAGTCTTTGGAGAGGGTGAGTGTGGAATCTCGCCCAAGGGATGACATCCTGATAGGAAACAAGCATCCCCAGGAGCTTCGCCAGAAGCATGACCTAGGAGTGGGAATGTTGGAGAATACCCTGCAGTAGAGAAAAGGTCTTCTCCCTCCTTTCTTGGGACAGAAAGATCAGGTCCTGAATGGTGTCGATGATTATTCCAAAGTGAAGCACCCACTGCACAGGAAGGAGGCAGCTCTTTTTCCTGCTGATGACAAATCCATGGTCCTGCAGGCAAGATAGGGTCTTTTTCACATCCTCCCTGCTGGAGTGAGGGAGACTTGACAAGGATATCATACAGATATGGAAAAAATCAAGATGCCCTGGGTTCTGAGCAGAGCTATGAGGGAAACCTTTGTGAACACTCTTGGGGCAGTCTTGAAGCTGAAGGGAAGAGCCCAATACTGGAAGTCTTTCCAATGTAGGCAAAACGTAGAAATTTCTGGTGAGAATCCCAAGTAGGTATGTGAAAATAGGCCTCTGACAGATCTATTGATGCCAGGAAATCTGGATTGCAGAAATTATTGATTTGAGAGTTTCCCTCTGGATCTGGAGATTCAGCCACTTCAAATCCAGGGTAGCCCTCACATCTTCAGTCTTTCTTAGAACAATGAAGAAGACTGAGTAGACCCTGAAGATTTCTGGCCCTCTGGGTGCCAGAAAGTGCCAATATCTAGCAGGTATTGGATAGAAGCCCGTGTTCCTTTGTGCACTGATTGTTTGGGACTTGAATGTATTTTTCATGGGAGAAACTTTGAAGTTCCAGAGTAGCCATGAATGACTGTATCCAGTACCCACCATTCACAGACTGATAACTTCCAGCGTTCTGCAAAGAACTGAAGATGAACTCAGATGCTTGGTAAGACTGGACAGGCTAAAAAGCAGTGTTTCCTCTAAGCTGAGTTAGTGTGAGCTAGCTCACAGTTTTTTGGCCTCCAGCTCACACATTTTTGTCTTAGCTCAGGAAGGATGGCTCCAGAACAAACTAATTTATGCAGTAGCCAAAATGCTCATTCACAACTTTAATGCCAGTAGTTCACAAAGTAGAATTTTTGCTCACAAGAACCCACAGCTTAGAGAGAACATTGCTAAAGAGTCATGCGGAAGAGCTCTTTTTTGATCCCTGGGGGGGTCTGGTTGGTGGGTCTGTGGAAAGATTGGTTGGGGACCCCAGAAGGCTTTGGCTGCTAGCGACTCTTTGGAGGCTTACATGGTCTAAAGCTGGTGTTCCACTTGGAGTCACAAAAGGAGTGGGTGTTTCTTAGGTTTACCTTCCTTCTTATGCATGGTTAAAGCCTTCTTTTTATCCTTATCCTCTATCAGGTATTTATTCATGCTGTCCCCCAAAAGATTAACACCCTTAAAGAGGACACTAGCTATACAATTTTGGGAGGCCAGGTCACCCGCCCAGTTACATAACCAAGTGAAGTGTCTAGCAGTAACATTGGATGCCATAGCTCTGGATGATAGCTGGATTGCATCTAATGATGCATCCATGGAGAAGGCTGCTGCTAAAGTGATCTTCTTTAGCTCGTCCTTCTGCTCTTTAGGGATGTAACTGTCAGATGCTGAAAGATCTGAGGAGTAGACTGCCCTAGAGAAGAAAGAACTCATAGTGGAGGCTCTTAGGGCAGCTGAAGAGGCCTCAGAGTTCTTGCATAAGGATTGATATATTCATCTATTCATGGATCCCTGGGAGGTCATCCAATTCTGCTGGAAGAACCAAGGTGGAACACAGGCTGGCAACTGTAGCATCCACCACCGGGAGTTTGAAGTGGTCTGAGGGCTCAGGAACCAAAGAATAGAAGGGAAATATGACAGGGTGGTTAGCCTTAGTTCTGGCTGGGGCTTCCCACTCAGATTTGACCACCTAGTTGAAGACCAATGGGAAGGAAATTCCAAGGGAAGCAGATACCCCTTGTGGAAAAGCCCTGGCTGATCCAGATGGCCAAGCAGGGTTTGGCTCCTCTGACTTCTTTTTGCTAAAAGGAATCTCTAGGATGTGTAAGACCTTAGGACCATAGGTCTAAGATGTGTAGGACGTTAGGAAGAAGCTTAGGGAAGACTTCTTGTGGGAAGAGGCAAGTCTGCACCATAGTAACTAATGGTTCCTCTTCATCCGAAAGCCCTCCCACTTCCTTAGTGGAAGAAGAATCCAAGGAGTCAGAGTCATCAGAAGCCTGGCCCAATTATGGGCTAAGGTCTCTGGAGGAATACTAAGAATGTGGAACTTCTTTAAGCCTTTTAGGGCAAGGGGGAGAATAAGACCTGCTTTTCCCCCTCCTTCCAGAACCTGAACTGGAGGGTGAGCGACATCTAGCCCTCTGAAGTGGCCTAGTGGAATCACACAAGTTGGAAATCATGTCCGAAAGGGAGACTTTAATCTCTTTTTGCATCTCTCCTTTAATCCAGGCTAGTAGATTGGATTGAGTATTAGTCCCCGAGAGACCAAGAGCAGGGGCTTCTGTCACTTCCGATCCATGGGCTGAGGGGGAGGAAGGAAGATCTAGGCCAAGGCCTGCTCCTCCTCCTGAGAAGCCTGATCAGAGAGGCCTGCCTGCACCACCATTTCCCTGCCTTTTTAATATAAATAGGAAGAAAAGGACTAGGGAGAGGGGAAAGTTGGGAACACCACCATCCCATTTGCTCCACCTGCCTTACTTGAAAGTTTCTTGCCTCTCCTGAAAGGATGAAAAAAAAACTGCTGTTGCTTCACCATGAGGTGATCAGGTGCTGTGTCAGAGGCCTTATAGCCACGAAGGGAGGAAGAAGGAGGTCCTGATGCAGCAGCCACCAATGCTCTGCGAGCTTCTGGAGCAACCTGGGAAGCTCATAAAACAGCTCCTTCAAGAGAATGTGAAGGGTCCTGCTGGGAAACAAACAACTATTATATCTAAACCAGTGTCAAATAGAGATTTCCCTGGAAAGCCCTGCCCTCCTTCAAGCATGATGCTCAATCATGACTTTCCTCCACTTATTGATCTGACAACACCATCTCCCTGCAAGAAGTGACAGAAGTGTGATCATCATCCAATAACAACAAGCTCCAATGAATCGAACAGCTTAGCTGCTCATCATGATCTAACTGATTCTAACTTGCTTTGCTCCTTCAGTCGATTACCACCTTTTGATCAGTTTTATAAGCTAACCAGATTCAAAGTACTGTATTCAAATTTGAAATTCAGTTCCTTGGTAAATTGTGATAATAAGATGCAAGATGTTTTGGTTTCTGCTATGGTGCTAACACTGAAGAACCCTTTTCTTCCTTACATTCCCCCTCAAATGAGTGTTATAAATGTACAGGCTTTGATGTTATTATTCCTATAGAAGCTGACAACTCATCCTTTCCCAGCCCAGTGATATCTCTAGAACCACACATTATAGTTGAGAAGAAGACTGCTAATCATATTCAATATGATGATCAAATCTCAAGATGATTAGCTCTAAAAATCCTCTCCTGGAATTCAGCTAGCTGGTCAGCTTGCATATAAGGTTCAAGAGTTTATCAGTGCCCACAGTATCATTCTTTTGCAAGAAACTTGGTGGAAAGAGCATATTTATTCCTCTAGTTTTATGTCTTTTGTTAAGCCTGTGATCCCAAACTCCAAGGGAGGAAGAGCTAAGGGTGGCCTCAACTGTTTGATTTCTTCCTCTTTTAGATGCCAAAGCCTAGAGTCAATCCTATTTCTAGATGACATATTGGTGGTCAAACTTCAATTTGAGGTCCGACTGCTGATTTTGCTCTATTTATATCTCTCCAGGGATATCCACTGGTGATTATTTCTCTGTATGGAAGGACACTAAGAGTAGGATATCTTCCATTTCACGTGATTATCCCAAAGCATTTCTTCTCCTAACTGATGACATGAATGCTCATATAGGATGTAGTAATGAGTCAATCTTTTCCCCATTGTATGGAGGAGATGTTGATGCTTTGGATTTTTCAATTTTGGATAGAACCTCTAAAGACCCCAAAATAAACACTAGGGGAAAAGATTTTTCTCATTCTACACATAAGTTAGAGTTGAACAGCATCAGTGGTTTGGGGGATTTAGGAGAATTTACACAAATTAGTGAGAATGGAGGCAGTATAGTTGATTTTTGCATGGCTTCCTCAAATCTACCATTGTGCCAGGTTTAGGGTGGGCAAACCGATGGGCAGTGATCATCTACCAATTTATGTAGAACTAGCATTGCCATTCAGTGAGAAGCTTGCTCGACAACCTGAGGCTGATTTAATCTGCTCAGGTAAGGTTGTAAAGAGAATCTGTTGGGATGCCAATAAATCTAAGGAGGCCCATGATATCCACTCTTCTACCAGGCCTTTGGTTAAGGAGCTGCCACCACCACTAAACACAATATCACCAACATCATCAACTACAACAAACTCAGATTATAGAGCCCTGTTCCCTGGTTCCATCATTTACAGCCAGTAAATATATATATATATATATGATAGAGATCAAGGAGCTGAGGAGCACAACAGATCATAGAACATATTAATATGAATGTTGCCACCATCCCTAGCTAGCACTTTATGACAGTGGATCCTTTTTAATTTTGTTTTGTCAATGTTTACAATTGTTTACTTATGTTTTAACCTTTTGTAAGCCACCCTGAGCCTGCTTCGGCAGGGAGGGCGGAGTATAAATTGAACTAATAAATAAATAAATATTCAAACTCTTATATCCCAATTTATTAATGAGAATTCATCTACCAGGCAATCAACAATTTTGGAGCAAATCCTTCCACTCTTTAGCCATTTGATGGTCAAAAGACTGAGGCAACCAACACTCAGCCACCAAACCAGAAATAAATATTGGTTTGATAGAGATTGTTGCTCTATGCTTCAATAAATTCATAGAATTTCAAGAGCCTATAGAAGTATTAATTCCAAAAGATTATTGACAGTTTTGATTGCACAAAAGTGGCAATATGAACACCTTATTTGGCATAAAAAGGAAGGCTCCTAAAGGAAGGCTGGAAAAGACTGATTACAGGCATCAATAATCACGATGCCTCAAGCTTTTGGTCCCTAGTCAACAGAGGCGTGGAGGCAACACCAGAGGTATGCTGCCATATCTCCCCTAGTATCAGGGAAAGTTAATTTGAAAACGTCTTTGGCTCTGTTACCTTGCCTAGAATCACTAATATACATAATTTATTGGATAATCTTCCTCCTTGGCCTCCAATAACAGGGAAATAGCTAGTCTCATCACAAACCTCAAAATTAGTATGGCCCCTGGCCCTGACTTTATCATCAATTAACTCTTTAAGAGTAATGCTTTCAGTCGGAGTAAGATTTTAGGGCCCCCCCCCCAAATATCTGCAACTCTGGCTCTATACCACAATCTTGGCTTAAATTAATAATAATTCCTATCCATAAAAGGTGATTGCTTCTTCATAATTATATACTGATTATATGCTCTCCTGTCTAGGTAAATTGTTTCCTTCTTACCTGCTTATTAAATTACAGTCTTGGTTGTCAGACAAGCAGGTCCTTATGCCCTCTCAGATTGGTTTTAAAAGATGAGCCTCTACTAGAGATCATTGCACAGTTCTTGCCCATCTGGCTGAAAAATACACTAAACCATCTGGAGGTAAACTTTATGTGGCCTTTATCAATCTAAAAAAATCTTTTGATAGTATTTGCCACACCAGATTGTGGGAAAAACTAGCCATGACCTCTATGGACCATTGGCTTCTTTGGTTAATCCATAAATTATATCAAAATAATATTGCACAGGAGAGATGTGGAAACAATGGCCAGCTGACCAAAGAGATGTTCAAGAGGACTGCCTTCTGACCCCCTATCTTTTTTAACCTCCACATAAATTCTTCCACCCACCTCACCTGTCCCAAAGACTTCTTATAAATCTGTTTTATGGTGACGATGCAATGCCGTTATCTCAGTCACATATTGGGCTACGATGTTTATTGAATGCTTTTCTACTCTGTTGTCTCCAGGAGTCTTTAGATATATATTATAAAAAAATACAAGTGGTTGTTTTTGCAAAGATCTATCTTGCCATCTATCTTGGTCTGTGAAAGGCCACGTGACTGCTCAGGTGAACACCTTTCGATATCTAAGTGTCCTGTTTTTTTATAATTTGTCCTGGACAAGATATATTAATACTGCTAAGAAGCTTGCATCAATACATTCATCAGCCCTTCTGAGATTCTTTTGGACCACAGGAGGTAACTATGTACCTGCTACTATTCATGCCTTTCAGGTGAGCTCTCATATTATTTATTATATGGTATGCCATTGCCCATAGCTAAGGTCGACAGGTATGATTCTTGCTTAATCTCCTTTCTATATTCTTTGTCAAATCTCTGTAGGGGTGACTCTGGCCCAGCTATCCGTTTGGAATTTGCTGAACCATCCCCGGAAGCTAAAGCTTAGATAGCAACTTTCCTCTTTAGGCTGAAAATTATTTCTTCTTTGGAGGAGTGCTACCACCTAGCTAAGGATGGTTTTCTAAGTTCATGGTTAAAATTACTTGATGATACACTACAGAGAATGGGTTTTTCCCTCGAGCTCTTTGACCAAATGGATTACCCCTATGCCAGCAAACTGATTAAATCTAGCATCCTACATTTTGACAAATGGAGAACCAGCTGCAGAGCTCGAATGGTATGTTCCCCATACTACTTGGGTCTTTCAATTCATATTGTAAGTTTCTAATGGTTCCTAAATACAAAATATTATTCTCTAAGGCAAGCCTAATTGCCCTGCCTCTAGGGGAACTAGTAGGCCGGTTTCAAGGAATTCCTTTCTCTGAGCAGCTATGAGACTGCAGATCTGGGGATTTAGACACTATCTGGCACTTTTTTATTGTTTGCAATAAATACAATTTGGCCCAGGACAAATGGATCACAACCTATATCAAATAATGGAGGGGTTTTTTTTAATAAAACAAGAGGCTAGCCTATAACTAAGTTACTAGCAGATATCGATCCAAATGTGACTCTTGCAGTTGCAATATTTCTGTCTATGACACTTAAGGGCATCACTTCTTAATGTTAAAAATGTATACTTATGTCTCTCATATTGTGTACTTATGTTTTTTATATTGTCTGTATATCAATATAATTTTCCCTGTTTGCCTATGACCTGTTGGTCTATGAGTATTGGTAAAAGACTGAGCCTGAGACTATCTGGGAAGCTCCTAGCCTGAAGGCTAGAGTCCCCATGGCTGTCCCTTCACTTTGAGGATGAAAAAGGGGGTGGATCCCCCCCCACTGATCACTCTGCCAAACTGCATCATCCTAGAAACGATTTCATCTACTCCCTAAGAAGACCTGGGGGGGGGGGAGGAAGAAGGAAAAAGGAATAAAAGTAAGGCTGTTGGCTGTTAGGACTTATGAGCTCTAAGCGGAACTCAACCTGCAACCCCTTTGTGCCTTGAAAGCAGGGCCAAGACTGGGAGCTTGGGGAGAAGCTCCTCTCCATGGGATCTAAAGAGATGGTCACCCTGCACGCCTCCAGGGAGGAGCTACTTCTCACATGTGGAGACTGCCCCACCTTCAACTCAGTATCAATCTTTTATTAATACTGGAGAAACAGAAACATCCATGTCTAGGACACTGCTTGGGATACTGTACTAGTAGACTCAATAAGGGTTTGAAACTATTTTTGCATACTTTGGTCATTCCTTGGTGCATTATTGTTATTATATGGGGTCATGTAGCCTTGAAATAAAGATCACATAATTTTGGTGGATTCAAGAAATATATATTTTTACAACATCCCTTGATCATTGAGAACAAAGCTCAGAAGGGACTAAGTAAGGTGTTGGTACTTCAAAAATTTACATTTTAATTTAAGTTTTGTTTTTTCTACAGGGCATGCTATTCATTATGCTGGAATTTGGGAGAGGTATGTGTTTTTGTATTTGGGGAGGCACATTTTTTGAGTTGCAAAATTCCAGCACATGAAATCCATGCTCTGTCGAAAACTGACCTTAAATTAAAAAGGAAATCCCCTCTGCATCAGGAGGGGTGAGGGAGGCGAGAAGAAGCTATCCTGGGCAAACAACTGTTGAGGCAATGCCTTGTCCCTTTAAATTTTAAATTCCCACTACTGCAAAGCTCAGATGGTGTGCAGCTCTGGGAATTGCTAGTGGGATTTTGCAAAGCACAAAAACCTCCAAAAGGTTCCAGAAGGCTCTGGAAAGCTTTGGAGTACTTTGCAAGGCTCCAAAGTCTCACAAAGCCTTCCAGAGCCTTGCAAAGTCCCACCAGGGATTCAATTTTAAAAACTGAAAGGGTCATGGAGTGGGGGAGACCTGGCCTCCCTTTTCTATTTAAAACAATTAACGGACCATGGGAGGTAATGGCCTCTGGAGGGATAAGTCCTTGCCTAAAAGCTAAAGTTGCTTAACAGCTAACACGGCCTAAAATTTAAAGGGACCTGACATTGCCTAACAGCTGTCTTTCCTAGCTAGCTTATTCTTTTGCTTTGTGCTTTCTGAAGCCTGAAAGACACCTGGGATTCCAGGAGATAATTTTGTTATTCCTGGAATTCAAGGACTGTTTGAGTTACTTCAAATATCCTCGAACTGACCCAAAATGACTAAATTCAGGTTTAATTTCATCTCACAGGTTCCAAAATGCACACTCCTAAACCACGTCTGTAACCCATCCCACCTTCTTGCATTCTGCTCAGGCAACTGGCATCCCTTTATCACTGAGCTCTCTATTACAGGTAAGTATTTTTCTCTCTGATATCCTCTGCTAACTATCCAAGAGTGGTCTAATAGCTACTTGTCTTTCTTTCAGAATCCAGAAGTGATCTTCTCTGCATGTGCAGGCCCAGTTAGATTCCAATCTGAGTTGGGAGTTGCCACATTTCTTGCCCTAGAAGGTTAAGTCCTCAGGTCTTCTGTCACCACTAAGTCCAAGACCCCTCCTGCTGCCAGCTCACTCACTCTGAGCCTCCATCATCTTAATTGCCATTACACAGGCCTTGGTATTTCTTCTTGTGCCCGTTTTGGACTTGGTTTCCTGGCCTGCTGTAAATGCCAGCACTGCTGCTGCTGCTTCCCTCTCCCCAGCTAACCTGCCTGAACACTTTTATCTAGTCAGGTGCTTGGGAAGGGGCAGATATCCTAGCTGTCAGTGTCCCCATATCACTTCCAACCCAGCTATTCTCATAGGGTTGCCAGGTCCCTACCTTTTTCCAGCAGGGGGGAGAAGCTCTTCTCCTGGGATTTTCTGGTGCACGCGCATAGCACACATGCCATGATGACATCACCCAGAAGTGACGTCATTGTGCTAAGCACATTGCCAGGGAGATGCACTAACATTTGGCTAGAAACTCTATGATACCACAGACTTTTTGGGCTGAATGCTAGAGCATCCCCCCAGCAACATGCCCGGTGTGTTGATGTCGTCCTCATGCTGGGCATGTCAGCTCAGTTCAGGCACTTTGGGGGCAGGGTTCCCCCTGCTGGCCAGATTCAGGCCAGCAGATTGGGGTCTCCTAAAGCGGACAACCCCCCCCCCCCCAGGGATCTGGCAGCCCTACATTCTCACTTCTGGGATCAACTAAGGTGGGCAGCTGATTCCCACTCTCTGGGAACCCACTTTATCACAACTAGTACATGCTATGAAATGAAACATTTATAACCAATGTTGATTCCTCTTCTTTGCAGCATTGCTTTAACTGCATCATGCCGTGCATCATATACCGACTTTCCACATCCAACTAAAATGTAATCTCTGACCACCTTCTGTCTCTGACCACAGGTTTGACAACATTATTCCAATGCTGCACATTTCATTCAGAAGGTCAAAAATGGGGTTTTTTTTAAAACCAATGAATTGGCCAGGGGAGGGGGGTGGTGGGATTCAGCCAGCACCCAAACAACTGGTTGAGCATTTCTTGGTTCAAACATTAATACTAGGATCCTGCCTTAAGATTTTAGCTGCCTTTCAGCTGAATGGCACTGGAACAAATCTCAAATTACTTTTGATCATCATTATTTTCCACCAGTGTTTTTGCTTCCGAGTTGGGCTTGCCCTCAGTATGGTGAAGTCTGGCATTTGCTGCTGAGACCCACTCAGAAATGGTGCTCAGTCTTACTAAAGAATAGGCTGTTTAAATAGGGCATAAATCACATTAACAGAGTAAAAAAAAAACCCACCACTCATCATAAACTACTATAAAATCAGGCAAATTCGAGATAAAGGACAAGCTCCTCAACTTTGTGTGTTTGTGTGGTTTTGTTCAATATCAGGGATGTTGGCAATTCTATATGAATAATAATAACCAATAAAGAGAGGCATTACATCATGGTGCAAGGCAATTATATTTTTCCAGACTTTTCCCCCTTACCTTGCGTTTATTAGTTGGACAAACATAAAGGTAACTCAGAATAGTCTTCAGGCCCACTTTATCATTTAGCTTTTCGTACGTCGTCCCATAATCTGTTGACCTGTAATTTTAGAGAGCTTTAGTAAGTAAGCATAAACACTGAAGCAAAAATCAGACGCAAACTACTTGGTCGCTTTCCAATTTAAGACATGTCTCATGCTGTAAAATAGCTCTTTGGAGATTTTGAATGATTCGTGTAGCATATAATGATGCTTAATTATGTACACATGCCATCATGTGAGTGGTTAACATTTGCATTTAAATTGGATCTGAAAAAAATTAAAATGGCAGCCTCCCAATGCCATTCCAGAGTAAACGCCTACAATAAGAAATGTTAATCTAGCTCCAAGAGGTGATAGCAATGTGTGTTGTAAATGCCAAGTGTCAAGGCAACAAAGGTTGAGTTATTTCTTCACTTCATGCAAGGCTCAGCTGTAAGATCTCATTGAGATAAGATAGAGGATTCATTTCAGGAAAGGGAAATGCTACCTATTCAGGATGTTTGTTCAGTAGAGGAAAATCATACTGGAAAATACTGCTAAGATACTATGTCATCTTAGCACCTCTTGCATTCACATTGTCCTGGTTCTGCAGTCTGTTTAACTTTCTATTCAGTAATGGCATATAAGACTGCAGTTATTACAGAGGCTAGTCAGGACAATAGATTTTTTGCTAAGTGCCCAAGGGTTTGCATACATGATTTCATTCATCTGCACTGCAGCATAAGGACTTGAATGAGCAAGACATGATTTTGGAATGGAAATATGTTTAATTTAATGATCTGTATCTTGCAGGCCACTGATAAGGTTTCCTCCGCAAAATACCCTGGGAACTTAGAATTATTACAAGGGATTCTCCTTTCACTGTCCCTAAAATTGGATTTGGGATATGCAGTTATTTGCTCCTAATGTCATAGACATTTGCTTTTCCTCTACAGGGACTGGTTACTTCATTTGTTTCCAGTGCCAGGATTCAATGAGTAACCACTCTATGCAGAATAAGGTGGGAATGAGGTGGTTGAATGCTGAGGAAGTAGAAGTGACTGTCACTTTAGGCTAAAAGTGGGTACCACTTATACCATACTTGTGCACAAAAATTCCTTTAAAAAAAATCAAATGAGAAATTCTAGACCACCTCTTTTCCTGCTGTGCTGCCTTTTTTATATTTGCAAGAACTTAACGAAAGGAAGCATTACCAATGGGATTCCACTGAAGTCTGAAGTCTACTGCTTCACTATCCTGCAATCTCATCTAGCTCCCTGTGCTAACCACCACTTGTAGGCAAATTTCTTTGGAAATTAAGCACTGGGAGAAATTCATACCTCTTAACATCTTGCAGTGGCAGACTCCAAAATTCCTAGTCTAGTAGCTTGATATTTCCTAAAATAATCAGAAGGCAGAGTGCTATATATTAAATAACAAAATGATAATTTCAGGGCTTTCTTTCTGGCAGAATGCACCGGAACGGTGTTCCAGAACCTCCATGCTTCTCCCCGTGTCTCCTTGGCAAAAGGAAAGAGATTAAAAAAAACGGGGAAAGACACGGGGATTAAAACTTCTGGTTAAAAAAACCCTTCCACTATATGGAGTTCTGAGAGGTTCTGTCTTTTACATACCGGGGAAGGCAGCGAGGGCTAGTCTGCCCTAGGAGGAAAGGAAGAGAAGCAGGGCTATTTTGGGGCAGGAACGGAGTTCCGGCTGGCTCCCAAGTTGGCCACACCCAGCAGGAAGTCATTAGCATAATAGGCCACACTCAACAGCAGGAACTCATTAGGATTGGCTACATTCGGGGTGTATGGCCTAACATGCAAAGGAGTTCCTGCTACAAAAAAGTCCTGGGTTTTGACAACAAACAAGGTAAGTAGAATAAGAAGCAAAAGGTGGGTGTGGCTGGATAACCACACTTCTGGAAACACGGGGGTGTGGCCTAATATTTGGGTGTGGCCTAATATGCTAATGAGGTCCTGCTGTTGGATATGGCCTATTATGCTAATGAGTTCCTGCTGGGCTTTTTCTACAAAAAAAGCCCTGAAGAGAAGGAACAGAAACTGCACACGTGGGTGGAGATTGGTGGTTGTTCAAGATTCCTCTCAAACAGACTAGACTCCCTGTTGGAGAGAAGTCAGGGAGGGTGTGTAAATTAGGGCTTATATATATATACCACAGACCCTCACATCCTTTGGCTGCCTGATGTGTCGCTCACCAGGGGCCTCTACCCATTGGTGGCTGCATTGCCTCAGTCCCGCCCTTCCCTTTCATCTCACACTGCTATGGAGGACGATGAGGTTTCTGCTGGGACGGAAGCAAAGCTGCACCACTTGAAGCAAAAGCTCGCTCCAGCCTTCAACAGGCTGCTTATGGGGGGGGGGGGCGCAGCCAAGCTGGGAGCCCCCTTTCATTGACCATGCTGCCTGCCTGTCCCTCACCTACTGCTGGAGTGCAGTCTCACAGTCACACACATACCCTGCACGAAGCGACGTCCGCACAGAGCTCTTGCCCCTGCCCTGCCCCGGCTGCTGCTTCCCTTTCCTTGGCTGCCTGCACTCCTGCTTTGCATCACGCCAGTTTCAGGGGCGCACGAGCGAGACACCACCAAGGCGCCTCTGCGGCCAATGTGAATCTCCTCCCGGGCCGGCCCATACTGGAAGGTGCTACTTCTTCACTTGGAGCAGCCAGCCTCGGAGCGCGCCTGCCAAACTGATGCTAAAAAGACTCCTCCAGCCCGGGCCACTCGCCCACAGCCTATTTCCAGAGCTCGTTGTCTCCATTTCCACAACAGGCCTCCTTCCTAGTTAGGGCTAAAGGAGTGATTGCAGCATTTCTTCTGGGAAAAGGTTGGTTGGGGAGTGTAAGCGTCACATGTCTGGAGTTAAGAGAATTCCCAGTCTCTCCCTTTGGAAGGTAAGGGATGATCCCTTAACTGATGGGGAGCTAGCCGGCCCTCACTTCTCTGCTGCCTGGCAGTGGAGCCTGGCTTTGTTTGTCTTTCTGCCTTCTTGCCTCTGGAGGAAGAGGGTGAGAGCACAGAGCAGCATCCACTCTATAGGAAGGCTTGCTGGGGGCGTAGGCCCATTTTAGTTACTCTGAGACATCATCTACATGCACAGTTTACCCCTGTTGTGCAAGGAGATAAAGCTGCATGCTAGGAATTGTATTTAGTCTTGTATATCTTGTATATCTCAACAGAAAGGCAGAGTATATTGTTAAAATAAATTAGTTGTCTGCATTGTTCATCGCACATACTAATTATGACTGACATGCAGCTGTGAACTATGAACACAGTAAAAGGAGCAGAAACATGCCTAATGTAAAAATATTATATCAGATTAGACAGTTGATTTATCATATACATGGAACAACATGTCTAAAGAAAAAAAACCTCACACACTTTTACTATGCAGAGTACCTGTGTGTCATGGTGATCACGTAATGTGGCCCTTTTTCACTACATGGAATGATCAAGTATCATGTGCTTGTGTGATGGACAGTAAATGGTTAATGCTGTAACCCAGTCTGAGAACTGTGAGTGACAGAGGATTCAAATGGAATTCTTCAGCTGAGAGTGGCAGTTAAGAATGGACAGTTGACTGGGAAGGAAGGCTGTGAGAGGATCAGGAAGGATCCCCATTCAAACCTGAGGGAAATAGCTCCTAGAAAAGGAGGGAGTGATTCCTATGCAGTCAGATGGAAATAGCTCCTAGAGAAGGGGGGGGGGGGTTAAGTGGTTAAGAAGGGAATTGGAACTTGTTTGAATGTTCCTGCATTTACCAACTTTAGTATCTGTGATACGAAGAAGCTTATGTTTGTTTATGTAAGCAGAGACTGCCAAGAGATCTCTCTCAAGTTTTAAAGACCTGTCTGAATAACAGAAACAGTTTTTTGTTTGACAAAATTATCTGACACTTATTTTTTATACTGTTACTTCATTCCTGTCGCCTGTTCACCTCATAAATCCTTTGCCTGAGTCCTACCTGACCATTTCCCCTCAAAATTAAAAAAACAGTTTATTTTTGAACTACCATCAGCCTCTCATGTGCTATTATCAAACCAAATCATAAGAAGGATTTTAGTCTCTCCCCACAGTTCCCTAGGCTGGGTCAGCTTTTACTAATATACATTCAAATGGCTGCATGGGACAGCCAGAGAAAAAAACAAAGAAGAAAAGGCTCAGCCAAAAAAGAAAATAAAGGGAAACCTTATGGGAGGGAGAAATCATCATAGCTTGTGTCACCATGTTTATTGTGAGTGCATGAAATCTGAATATGTGTGCAAGTTGATCTTTTTTTGTGTGTGTGTACCAAGACGGCAACTCAAATTGCCCAGAACTTTCCCCCCTTGAATATCTAAGGCAACTGCATTCTGTTCACATCTTTAAAAGATAGCATTATGATATAGTTGGAAGTAGAAAGGCATGTTTCTGTAATAGATATCATAGAGAGGTTTTACAAATGAGATGTTTTAAAAATGAACAAACATATCAGTGATCAAAGCAGCAACTGCCTAATTATGTTCTTAATAATTTTATACTAAATAGCTAATAAGCATACACCTGCATGAATCCCCCCTGTGATGCAATTTCCTCCATTCCGTGTGATAATCCCACAAGAAATGAGACTATTTTCATTTAGAACTATTTATTAAAGAGAACCACTGCCACAAATGTACAGGAGAAGTTATGTATCCAAATCAAAGATAATTATCAACTATTTTCCAATTCCCAGGACACCACAATCACTTGGACTACCTTTTCAACATTTCTGAAGCCTTCATGAGCTTTGGACTCTCCTACAGTTTCAGTGAAGGGATAATTTAGAAAGCAAAGGAAAATAAATCCTCTTAGCATCGGAATGATACCCAAGATGTATAGCATTCATCACAATACTCCAGAAGTAACAAGGCAGCAATTGAAAGTGTGTTTATGTTTCAGTGGGCTCAGCGTGGCTCCCAGGAGCTTCCCGTTGGCCCCAAGGTAATTGCTAATCCCACAAATGCCTTCCTTGTCATGCATCACATTTACTTTATAAGAACCCTGTGAACTGTTGAGATCCAGCACAAAAGAAAAGCTCTGCCAGGGTCTCAGTTATAAATCTGCAAAGAACTCTTTGCCTGTGTCAGTTTACATGTGGACAACACAGCAGAAAAAGGTCATTACCTTTATGGCAGCTGGCTCTAAAACCTTTGAAATTATGTCCGGCCTTTGTTTAAAAAATAGCTAATAAACAGGAATTTCCCTTCTCCTCAATAGATTTTTAACTCAGGTAACAGTGTTATGACACTACTGCACTTTACCTTCATGGTGTAATGTGCTGTCAAGTCACAGCCAATTTATGGCAACCCTTTAGGGATTTCAAGGCAAGAGACATTCAGAGGTGGTTTTCCAATGCCTGCCTCTGTGTAGTGACCCTGGACTTCCTTGATGGTCTCCCATCTAAATACTGACTAGGCACAGTACATTAGAATTTCAAAGTGCCTGAAAAAATCTGCTTTCATTGTTGTGATGGGAATACTGAACTGGTGGGGGATGGGAGGACTTACTAGGAGTGGGAGGGAGGCCCAGGCTGCATTCCCAGTGACATGGGAATGTCACTTACAGCGTGTACTAGAAGTGACATCATCATGCAACACTGGCATTTGGGCAAAAACTCTATGGTAAAAAATGGTTTCTACCATAAAGGTTTTTGGCCAAATATCAGAGTGTTGTCCAGATGTCACCAACATGTTGGCATCGCTTCCAGTATACACCAGAAGTGATGTCACCACATTGCCAGTGATGCCGTCTGGGCCTCCTTCCTGCTCCTAGTAAGTTGCCCCAGTGGCCAGCTGATCAGTGGGGGGTGGGGGCAAGGAAATCCCCCTCATCCAGAAAGGGGGGCTGGCAATCCTAAACTGGAAGCTGTTTAAAATTAAAAATAACCCAGGCTAGCTGAATCTCATCAGATCTTGGAAGCTAAGTAGGGTTGGCCCTGGTTAGTATTCAGATGGGAGAACACTAAGGAAGTCGAGGGTTGCTACACAGAGGTAGGCCATGGCAAACCACCTCTGAATGTCTCTTGCCTTGAAACCCCTACTGGGTTGCCATAAATCTACTGCAACCTGATGGCACGCGCACACACACAAATACCCACATTTGCACACACACACAAATACCCACATTTGCAGTCCTTAGAATTTTGACTTTATAGTTCTGTGATTAATAGTTGCTTCTCAAAATGTTTGGAAAATCTATATTAAAGGCTAGATTCTTGCCATTCCTTTCACTGGCAACTGAACAGGCTGTCTAAAATTCTTTCCTAGCTTGTCAGGCTCAAGGACATGAGAATGATCAATATTCTCTTATAGAGAGGCATGCTGGAAGTTATCCACAACTGAAGACTTAAAAAAAATGAACAAGCAGAAGGTTTTAAATGTCAATAGGTCAAAAAAGATCAAGGCAAGGCTAAAGGCCAGCAGTTCAGTAACACAGAGAGAATACATGGACAAATTGCCTACATGGTGGCAAGAGACACTCTGAAATCTTTATATCACGCAGTGATACCACATTGGTCCTTTGATGTCGCCTATTTTCCCAAGTCATTGCAGCTGGAGCTGTCTATGAACTTCCAGTGGATCTACAGGCCTCAGTTCTGTGCACGACAGAGCCTGACACAGCTACTTTTGGCTATAATGTCTGACTATATGTCTTTCTCCTTATATCTCTATGGTGAAAGGGACTAGAGGCTTCATTTAAACAAAATAAAGGAAAGCTGAGAATTCACAGAGTCTGATACACATATTTCTTATTTATTTATTTCTATCCCACCCTTCCCTGCACTACAGGGCTCAAGGCAAGTTACAGCATTAAAAATAGTTAAAATTCAACTTTACAATAATAAAACGGTAACAATTAATTGATGACAGTGCATAATAAAACCAGTGCATTACAGTTACAATCCACACTACCTGGAAGGGATGTCTGGGGGGGGGGGGGGGACCGGGCAATAAAGCTTAGGGTCAGCATTCATCTAACCATTGCTATCCTTGACCATATACTTGGTGGAACATCTCCATCTTACAGGCCCTGCAGAATTGTTTCAGGTCCAGCAGGGGACTGGTCTCATTTGGCAGAGAGTTTGACCAGGTTGGGGCCGGGGCTGAAAAGGGCAATGAGACCTTGGAGGAATGAGATCAGTGATTTCAAGGCTGTCCCACGTATTCCTGCATCGGCAAGATGGTGTGTCAAAAGATCATGATCTACAGTGTCAAACACTGCTGTCAGATCCAATAGTACCAACAGCGCTGACCTGCCTGGATCCAGCTGCTTATGGAGAGCACCTGTGAGAGTGACCAGAACCATCTGGAAGCCAGATTAAAATGGGTCCAAGGCTGATGATTCATCTAGGAAAGTCTGGAGCTCCTCCACCCACCCACCCCAATTACCTTACCTAGGGACGATAAATTTGACACTGGTGGTAACTGGAAGGATCTGTCAGATCTAAAGGTCCCCCCCCAAGAGCAGTCTTTAATTCCCCATGGAGAATACCTAAACTAAGGGACAGATTTATATAATGTCCACCGGGGGGTACTCCATCGTTACTGCATCGCCACGTACTCCATCGCCACTGCCTTCACCAGCCATGATGGGCATGGGTTCAGGAGGCACGTGGTGGGTTTCACAGCATCCAGAATCCTGTCAGCGTTGACATGGGAGAGTCGGCTGAATTTGTCCAATGTAGGACCTGAAGACGGCCAAGGGGCAGGCAATATTGGCAGGCTAACCTTGGTTGAGTGACAAGATCTTATCTGCAAAAAAGTTTGCAAAAGGCTCACTGCTAATATCCAATTCCCTAACATTTTGAGTCTTCTCAGTTAAAGTAGTTAGTGATCTAATTATTCTAAACAGTTGTGCCAGGCGAGAGCTTGTGGACGTGATGGAGGCCGTATAGAATTCCTTCTTTGCAGTCTTCACCACCATCTCATAGGCTTTCATAAGCATCCTATAAGATGTTCTTGCCACTTCATCATAGGATTGCCACCAAACTTGCTCCAGTCACCTCAGCTCCTGCTTCATCCTCCTCAGCTCCATGGTATACCATGGGGCTGATTTGGCACAGGAGCAAAGAGGATGTCGGGGAGCAATTTTGTCTACGGCTTCTGAGAGACGGAGATTCCAGTCCTCTATCAGCTCATCTAATGAGTTGCAGGGGGGCATCACATCCCACAGAGCATTCTGGAACCCAACTGGGTCCATAAATCTCCATGGGTGAGCACAAATCAGCTCATTGCCTGTGCAGGAAGGGGATGGGATCCTCATATGGGCCTTTAGGGCAGGATAATCTGACCATTGTACTTTCATTTTAGCTATCAGATCTTGTCTTTAAAAAAATAAAAGAAATAGTCTGCAAAGGTTCATAGAAAGCAACTGGATAAAGTTTATCATATATTATCATTCCAAAATATAATGAACTATATCCAGTGTTCATTAAAGTCATCTACCTTTTGGGAATTACTCCTATGAGTTCTCTCATCATATATTAATCTTAGCAATACATCAGGTTTTCTTAAACCATTCATTATAGGGAGGGGGGGTCTGGTTTCTTGCAGTTTGCTGCTATAACCATTTTGGTGGCAGTGACTGAAGTCCACGCACCTTTTCAAATACTCTAGTAATATTATTTTAGGCTTAAAAGGTATATTCTTACATTTTAGTAACAAGCTGAACTGATGCTCTTGACAATAGTGGATGGAAAGTACCATCAAGTCACAGCCGACTATAAGGCAGCCCTGAGGATTTTTAAGGCAACAGACATTCAGAGGTGGTTTGCCATTGCCTACCTCTGTGTAAGGACCCTGGACTTCCTTAGTGGTCTCCCATCCAAATACTAACCAGGGCCAACTCTGCTTAGCTTCTGAGATCTGACAAGATCAGACTAGCCTGGGCCATTCAGGTAATTCTTGACAATAGCCTCCTTTAATCCCACTGCAAACTGAGTTTTAAAGTGGGGTGTCTAAGGATACAATAGGGTAATCTTAGGGATAATGACTCCACCTGAGCCAGTGAATCTCTGGGACTGAATTCCTTTTCATATATTTCCTATATTTAGGGATACTAAAGCTGCAGTTATGTATACACTCACTTGAAAGATTGGAGAGTCTCAAGGCAAGAGAGTCCAGGACTTTTCATCTAGGAAAAAAGGCATCTAAGGGGAGACATGGATATAAAATTAAACATGGAGTGGAGAAAATGGATAGAGGGAGCTTTTTCTCCTTCTTTCATAATACGAACTCAGGGACACCCAATGAAATGGTTGGGGAATCACTTCAGAACAGACAAATAGAAATACTTTTTTACTACTCAATGATTGATTAAAGTCTGGAACTCACTGCTTTGGCAGGTAGTGATGGCCATAAGCACCTTTAGAGGGGGGTTAGGCATATTCATGGGAGAAAGGTCCATGAGGGATCATATAGAAGTTGGTTTCTGATCTTTGTGGAAACTTTGTTGCCTCCCAAACTTGTTGAGTTGCAATAAATTTGGAGAAGGGAGTGATCAGGAACCTAGCTGGTTTCTCTTCCACATAAGTACTAGCACTTTATAACAGATGGCCGCCACATTTTAATTTCAATAAGCTGTATTTTGATATTTTATTGTATTATTTTTAGACCTGATATTGTATAAATTGTATACTGATTTTTAACTATTGTAAGCTGCCCTGAGCCACCTAGGCGGGAGGGCGGGGTAAAAGTCTAACGAATAAATAAATAATAAATAAATAAATTCTCTTCTCTCTACTCCAAGCTGTCAGCTTGAGCTGTAGAGTGGCCCTGTTCTGTTCAGCCCAAGCTCTCAGATTTGGGTGGGGAGAAAGAAACAGAAATTGGGTGGGGAGAAAGAAACAGATTGCTTCTCTTCTCTCCTTCTGAGCTTGGACCACAGAGAAAAAGAGAGAAAAAATGCTCTTTCTCCTCACCCTTTTTGCAATGCAGAGACCGAAAGTTTTGCTTCTGTCTCCACCCAGCTTGGAGGGGAGGGAAAAGAACACTTTCTGTGCCAATTGGCTGAGTGGGAGGGGTCTGAACCCAACTCCCAGTGATCCCCTGATTAGTTGTAAGTCAGCTTCTGACCAACAGCAGCTGCAAACTTGTCGGGCAGTTGTCTGAGTTGCTCAAAACAATTCAAACATATCCATGATCAGACCTCATTCTGATTGTGAGTGTTGAACAAAGTTCAACTGGCAAACAGGTTCATTGAAAAATTCATGTCATCCCTTACTTCTGAGTAAACAGGTATAGGAATAGGGTGATTGCGGCCTGCATCTGCCATTTTGAGATCAGTGTTGTAACATCCTGTCTTCCATGATAAGCATGTTGTAATAAATAAATATTGGGCTTTATTAGATGGGGAGGATTTTGAGGCTTTAATATTTGATGTTTTAATTTTGTATTCTAATTTGCCTCAAGCCATGGGAAAAGGTGGGATATCAGTGTTTTAATAACAAAAACAACTACAGCAACAACAGCAACAAATGATTCCCTTCATGTGCTCCCAGAGCTTACTTATCTATCGTTTTGACAGTGGGTTCACTGATAGACATGTAAGAATATCTATTTCAGATTTATAAACATTTTCTACACCTAAATATATATAACCACTGCAAAATTTCAGTCAAAGATGTGATTCAACATTATATGAGGGAAAATAAATCTCAGCATTGTTGGTTGCTTTGACTACAGAAATCTGACACTAACATTCCAATACACCCACACTGTTCCTGTTTGATAAATTTAGCTCAAACATGCTTACGCATACCTAGAATAATTTCTATTTTGTATAAAATGTTTTCAAAAAAGATCCTGGCATTTAAATAACTTCATTATTATTCATTGATAGGTTTTTTTTAACTGATCCTCCTGTCAGACAAATGACATTTCTATTACAGTATTATAACAAAACACTTGCACACTTTAAATAAAGTCACCAAATTCCATTAGTCCACCCACTGTCAAGCCGGTATCTCAATTTGCTCTTCACAATATGTCGGAATGATAATAGGCAATCTATGTCAACTGAACACATGAACCCAAAGGAAATTGTCATCTGCTTTCTTAAGCATTGTACACAGAAATATTTGAGGCTGTCAGTTGGAATACAGACTTTCAGTATACTGCCTAATGATGTGTTGTTCATTCCTCTGGTCAGAAATGGAGGAGCTGTGTGAAACTCTTATTTTACCTGAGTTCCTGCACATTTGAATATCTGTTCTCATATTTTCTGTAACAATCTGAATGACAGGTATCTAATTCAAGTACAGAAAATACTTCTGGGCTGCCAACAGATATGGAACTTATGCAAAGTTTTGTCTGAAAGTATCAACTGCAGGAGGGTATCTTCATGTGTGTAGACTAATGAAATCATGCACGCTTAATGCATTCCTTTAAATTTGTTTATTTTCTGGTTTTGCTACTGTGTTTTCTATAAACCATACCTTTTCAATTACTGCACTCATGCAATGCTAAAAATGTGCTGCCTTCATGCTAAATCACATAAACAAACATTCAGAACAATAAACTCAGAGGTACTGTGCATTTATGGGAGTTCAGAGCTCTGGCCCTGACTATTAGTAGTGCCCTTTCACAACTTGATGAATTCTTTTGACGATGAAATCTTCTTGGCCCTGGAATCATATATCATGACTGGCAGCTTCCCCCCCCCCCCCCAAGAAATTTCCTTGCCCACTTCTTGTCTCTCAGGGAAATGTTTGCCTTACTTCTTCACTCAAATAAATTTGTGTGTGTAGTGATGGAGAGTTTTGTGTTCAATTGAGGGGGTCCAAATAACTAAAACTATGTTCAGTAGAAACAAAGTCTTTATTCAATTGACCATAGTTTCACCGGGCATCGGCTTCCCGGCCAGCTTTCCTGCCAGCAGGGTGAAGCATTGCTGTGGGCCTACCTGGCTCCCCACAGCTGGCTCCGGAATACTCACAGCCGACCACAGCCCCCTGGATATCATGGCGACCCTCTGTCATGGCTCTGCCCAGTGCTCCTTCGGTGTGGCCTGTGGCTTCTCCCATTGCCCCGCAGTTTCAGGAGAGTCCGGAGCTGGACAGTCATTCAATCTTCATTCAGATGCCAGACTCATTTCCTTAGTTTAGGCCTGCTTTGCTATCCATAATTATGGACTTTGATTAAATGAACCTTTTAAAGCTTTCTGTATAGATTGTTTCAGATGAACAGATGCTTGCATTAGTGCAGCATTGTGAACCATGATGCAGCACTGATATAACAAAGCACTGAGAATGTTGCAGCAGTACAAGCATTCAAGGCAGTACAACCTACACAAGTGGAAGCCTTTGCACAATATAGATGTGGGAAGAAAGGGGGGAACAACAGGATGGGGGTGAGACAATGCTAATGGCAATCCTACCCACAATAACTGGACCAACATTCCTTTTTTTATCAGCACAATATATAAGCTCAACCATGAATATCAACCCAAACTGTGAGCTTCATTGATTTCTTTGAAATTTGCTTTTGTATAAACCTGCTTTGAATCACAACCTAAGTTAGAAGCTGGTTCTTCATCACACTGGGGTGATGTTCTGGGATTCCACTGAGTTTGTGTCAGAAGAGATGTCGCAGCATCACAGTAACAACATTTTACCCTTCCCTGCCTTCTCGAGCCTCCAACTGGTTGCTAGCAGTTTGTGAACAAGCCCCCTCCCCCCAAACAGGCAACATTGTCAGCCCACATTCCTCATGTCTGCTTCCCTGGAGAGTTGAGCAGCTGGTCTTCTTCTTGAAGGTACACTTACTTCTCTTCAGCTATCCAGTCCTGGACTTTGAAAGTGAATGAAGTGAGCATGTGCTTGTGCCTGTTGGGGAAAAATGCTCTTCCCAAAACTTGAAACTCAGTAGTAAAAAGAAGCAGCAGGGAAGTTTTCCAGTTTGGCTTGAAGCTCAACATCAACAAAATTAAGATCATGGCATCTGCCCACATCACTCCTTGGCAAGTAGAAGGGGAAGTCGTGGAAGTAGTGACAGACTTCACGTTCCTGGGATCCCAGATCACCGCAGACTGTGACTGCAGCCATGAAATTAAAAGACGCCTGCTCCTTGGGAGGAAAGCGATGGCAAACCTAAACAGCATGATAAAAAGTAGAGACATCACCCTGCCAACAAAAGTCCGCATGGTCAAAGCAATGGTATTTCCAGTAGTAATATATGGCTGTGAGAGTTGGACTATAAGGAAGGCCGAGCGCCGAAGAATAGATTCTTTTGAACTATGGTGCTGGAGAAGACTCTTGAGAGTCCCTTGGACTGCAAGAAGATCAAATGAGTCAATCCTAAAAGAAATCAACCCTGACTGTTCCCTGGAAGGCCAGATAATGAAACTGAAGCTCAAATACTTTGGCCACCAAATGAGAAGGGAGCACTCACTGGAGAAGACCCTGATGCTGGGAAAGATTGAAGGTCAAAGAAGACGGGGACGGCAAAGGATGAGATGGTTAGACAGTGTCATAGATGCAACAAACATAAAATTGAGCAAACTTCAGAGGACGGAGGAAGACAGGAGGGCCTGGTGTGATCTGGTCCATGTGGTTGCGAAGAGTCGGACTCGACTGTGCGCCTGAACAACAACAACAAAATCTACATTCCAAATTCTGTTCTTCTTTTTCTTCTTCTTTTTTAAACCAACCTTTAAAAAATACCCCCAGCTGAAGCCTAGTTGCTCAGTGGCACAAGGTAACATTGGTGGGGGTCAGAGCACAATTCTATGCAAAAAATAAGTATAATGCCAAAAATGTTGGTCTCCTAAAGAAAAAAGTCCTGCAAATAGTACTGTAACAAAAGATATGAGGAAATGTTACATCAAGCAGAACTTGCAAAATTACCTCAAATGAAGCTCATGTGTGCTGTATTGCTGTTGCGTTTCATCTTTACAGGGGTGGGGGAAAACAGGAGCACCAGTGATGAAGAGCAGTTGAAGTTCTTGAGGTTCCTCCTGAGAGCCACTGATGGTATAGGCTGCAGACAGAGATAACACTTGGGTGCCAAAACCCACTCTCTTCCACTTTCTGAAGCCTTCCATGGGGATGTGACATTAGTGTCAGTTAGTATCAGTTAGTTATCACTTAGTTAGTATTGGTGTCTTGCCAGGTTTGGCTGGCTTCCTTGGTACTAGCTTTCAGGTTGGTTTGGCTTGGATTCTATGTTTTGACATTGATTCTGTTGGGCTTGCCACATTGGACCTCAGTTCTGCTTGGCATCTGTAGTATGACATTAGTTTTGTTGAGCTTCCAACATTGTCCCTTGTTTCATTTGGTTTGCCTTGAATTCTCTAGTTTGATGCTGGATATGTTGGGCTTCCCACACTGGCCTGTGGATAGGTTGGGATTCTCTGGACTAATACTGATTCTGTTGGGCTTGTTAATTCCACTTGCATTTGGCCAGTGGTTGCTCCTGTTTGTTTGGCTATTTGGTGTAGTGGTCAAGAGCGCGGACTCTGAGACAACCAGGTTTAATTCCCTACTCCTCCACATATAGCTGCTGGTGTGACCTTGGGTTGGTCATAAATTCTTTCAGAGCTGTTCTCTCAAGAGAAGTTCTCAAGAGAGCTCTCTCAGCCCCACCTACCTCACAGGGTGTTTGTTGTGGGGAGGGGAAGGGAAAGGGATTGGAAGCCACTCTGAGACTCCTTTGGATAGTGAAGGGTGGGGGATAAATTCAATCTCCTCCTTCTATTGACATGGAGAAAGCACATTTTTTTGTCTCCATAGGATTGTTTAGGGGCCTGTAGAACTGGATCCAGAAATCTAAATCACTTAAAACTTGGAAAGTCATTAGTGGATAGGTAGGACTAGGTTCCCTGCAATTTCAGTGTTATTTTGCTGAAAAACAGCTCCTCCAACTCCTCAGAAAAAGAGTTGGGATATTGCAAATGTAACTCCTTCAGTCGTGAAAGAGCTAACCTGTTTGCTTATGAATGCTAATTCTTAGCCAGTTAGCTTAGAACCAATTAGCCATGTATTTCCACCAGAGAAAAGGAGGTATTTTTCATAATGAGATAAGTTTGGGAAATGCTATTGGTTAATTAGTGTACTGAGGATGTTACATGTTGCCTTTCATGTAGACAAGGAGATGGGGGCATCGGGATAAATTCTCTCTCCTTTGTTCTCACACACATGAGTCTGGTCTGAGATGCAGACAAGATGGATCTTAGAAGTAGTTAGGATATTATTATTTTCATTTTATATACCCTTCCCTTTATGTTATCTAGTAAAATTTTCTTAAAGATAAATACATGTGTGCTGTGTCGCTTTACTCTGCTAGATTTCCAACAAAAAGGCCACCCACAGGGAACAATGGATCTGAAAAACTGGAATTCCGAAGGGGGTGGGACACCTAAATCCAAATCCTCAGACAGTATTGGGAACCCAAATAACCCATAATACTAGTATACAAACAATTCCTGAAATCCAAAAAATACTGGATTTTTTTTCAAGTGTGCATCCCTAGTTGGCACCCCTACTTTGGGTTCATGGTGGTTCATAACTAGTTCTTACTTCAGCCTCAGTCCCTCTTTAGAAACTCCTTATTAACTCTCATACTGCCTCTTAACTCTCTTATAGTTCCTATTTTATTTGCCTATTTCATTTCATCTGTGAATTTAAGAAGAACTTGCAAGATCAGAACCTAGCCTAGCTTCCTGTTTCCAACAATGAGTGACCAGATGACTTCAAGAACCCTATAACCAGTACATGAAGGCAACAACCTTACATTGTTTGTAGCATCTCATTTCTGACGCCTTCCCATAATCACACACATAGCACATTTTTACCTATTCCTTATCAAGGCAAGTATAGAGATGTGAAGGCCTGGAAAAAAACCGGAAAAATTCAGGAAAAAAACGGTTTTTTTCCCTGAAGCTTTTTTGTTTTTTTCTGAAAAATTGGAAAAATTGAAAAAAGAAAAGAAAAGAAAAGAAATTGATTATGGAATGTTTTATTTTAACATAATAAATAAAATATTTTAAGACAAGGTGTTCAAATACTTTCCAAATCATTTCTAAAATATATAATGGTATCAGATTGATCTAATTTCTGTGCACTGAGGACAAGCAAGTCCTAGGTTACAAACTGAACTCTCCAATGCAAGAACAAGATGCATTTCTTCCTTTAGGAGGTGCGATTGCCAGAAGAAAATAAAAAGGTTTCAGTTTTGTTTTTGCATGTGGGTGGGTATTCTGTTTGTAATAATTGTTTGGGTACACTATATTTTTAATATGCTAGTTGTGATAATTTCATGCCAAGTAAAAATGTCCATAGTCATTTTTTATGTTCCTAAATTAACAGAATGACTTTCAATCTAGAAAAGACAAAAGAAATGCTAATGTAGCATTTTTTTCAATTTTTCCAAAAATTTCCGTTTTTTTCCGAAAAAAACGGGAAAAAAAATGGGTTTTTTTCCGAGCTTCAAAATTTCCGGAAATTTTACATCTCTAGGCAAGTACCAACACCTGAATCAGATGTCATAGCCCATGGATGGCTGAAGGGCTGCTATTTCCATGTACCCGGTGTCAACTCGATCTGACTGTACCTAGACTGACCGATGGGGCTCCATAGGATATAGATCACAGATGTTCCACAGTGGATGAAGGAGCAATCAGGCTAGCCTTTTCCTACCTCATATCCTCTAATCCATCCACGCAGTTGGTGTCCCAAGCAGAGGAAGAAGAACAGGAATGGTGGTTTTAAGAATAAGAAACTAGGGTAAACTGTGTGTTCTTGTTGACAGAACCCCGTTCAGGTTTCTTAACCGGAGCCAAAATACATCTGATCCATTTTTAAGGTCCCCCAATCTAGAATCACTGTCTATCCAGAGACAATAGTAAAAGTGTCTTCACTCCTGGTGCCTTGTCCTTGTTTACTCCTTCAGTAAATTAAAATTAAACAAACTTACAGGAACCAAGAAATGTTACTCCTTCCAGAAAAGAACAGCTTAAAATCACTTGTCACAACCATATGGCTTACTCTCAGAAAGTGAAATGTGGCTCTGTCAATTGAATCCATCCCCTAAGTGCTCTTGTGTTAAAGAGTTCATTTTCTTGTTTTCTCTCTGTCACCAATTCTTGCTGTATATCATTTTAATGGCTACATTTGGGCCCCCAAAATGATAGAATAATCAACAATCTATTAGGTTTCCAATTGATGTAAATATCCAAAATATCATGCAAGCTTGGTGGGTGGCTAATGAGGTTTCCATTTGGGAGCCGAAAGGCAGGTGGCACCCTACCCAACACCATCTATCACAGGGACTTGACATAATCTGATCTTCTTAATCACTCATGCAGATCACAATTTAATGCCAGAAAAAAATCATAGTGGAAGGATGACACAGGAGCAGATTGAAAATCATGTGTTTTCTGCAGGTACTATGATATTCCAGTGTAATTTCACTTGGAACGTAAAAGTGTATAATACTCACTTGGCTCAAAATGGGTCGCTGTGTTTGTCTGTAGCAGTAAAAACTGCTACACTTTAAAGACTAACAAAATTTGTGGCAGGGTATGAGCAGTGACTCACGAAAGCTCATACCGTGCCACAAATTTTGTCTTTAAGGTGCTACTGGACTAATACTCATCTAGATAAAAGGAAGTACTTCTTCACCCAACGAGTGATTAACACATGGAATTCACTGCCACAGGAGGTGGTAGCGGCTACAAGCATGGACAGCTTCAAGAAGGAATTAGATAAGCATATGGAGCATATGGAGCAGAAGTCCATCAGTGGCTATTAGCCACAAGGTATAGATAGGAACTCTCAGTCTGGGGCAAGTGATGCACTGTATTCTTGGTGCTTGAGGAGGCACCAGTGGGAGGGCTTCTAGTGTCCTGGCCCCACTGCTGGACCTCCTGATGGCACCTGGTATTTTTGGCCACTGTGTGACAGAGTGTTGGACTAGATGGGCCATTGGCCTGATCCAACATTGGCTTCTTTTATGTTCTTAGTAGCCAGTATCAAGTTTATTGTCTTAGCCATAGGCCATAACATAATACATCAGACTATAAAATGGTAATGGGAGTTTGTTTTTCTTTATAAAGTCCATGTCATTCAATAATTCTTCTTGTTTGTAATTTATTAGTGGTACAAGAGCGTCTGCTAAGAGTTCCTTTAAGTTCTCATTTTTTTTCTTCTGGAATCCCCTGGAAACATAGGATGTATGTGGATCTTTCCAGCTGGAGCTGTATTAGCTGTATTAGCTGTGTCAGAAGATCTTTCTTTATTCGCTTCATCCATTCTTTTGTTAATACTCTTAGTCTTTTTTTCCATCATTTTTATTGTTTTCTCTGTAGCTGAAGTTCTTTTATCCATTTGAGTTAGTTGTTTTTGGACAGTGTCCAACTTAGTGTTGAGATTAGTCATCTGCTCCATTAGAGGGTGCAGTGCATTTGTTAGCAATGTAGAAAAGTCTGCATTTACTTCCTGGTTCCGGGAGGGAGTTGTTGGTTGATTATTTCCGGGGAGTGGTTTTTTCTCCGGCATCGTTTTCCGCCCTCTCCCCGCCATAATATCAACAAGAAGTAAGTTTTCCAAAACAAGATAAAAGTTCAACGATTTTAGTTGGCTTTATACTAGCATGCAGTTTCTGACTTCGTTAAGATTTTCTTCGGTTTAGATTAGCTTAAAGTCTATTGTTCTTGATTTAAAACCGCTTTTCAGGTTTTACGGGGGGGGATCTTGAGTTCCCCCTCAACCCATGCTTTGTTTGTAGGTGCTTCTAATTTCTACCAAGGCTCATGTTCACTTTGTAACACTTGAACATTGCTTAACTCATGGTTTGGAGCCTTGGGCATCTTTTAGAAGCATTTTTTAAACTTTTGATCATGTCCACTTGCTCCGGCACTTGTCTCTGATCATCATATTGGCTCTGCGGTGACAGGACCTTACAGGGAAAAGGTGAGCCTCAATTCCTTGGCCATTGCCTTGGAAGAGGCTATCCTCAGCTCCCCAGCTCCCTATCCTCAGGTCCCTCTCCTACGAAGACCCCGGGAGGGTCCGGGACCATCTTGGACCCTTCCCGTCAGCCGGGTCTTGGTGCATCTCCATCAGAGCTAGACAGGATGTGTCTGAGTGGCGAAACACTGAAACCGAATGAACAAACTACTATTGATAAATAATCTAAATACCTTTTAATTTTTTAGCATAACTCCACAGTGACATTGATGATAGGACAATGGACTGGATCCCATGATACATCAGTGAAAAGCACTGATGGCCATGCATTTCAATGGCTGTCTCCTCCCCCTAGCAGCCATTGTCAACCCCAGGAAAGCTTATTTCCAGGGTCAGTAAAGTAAATGCCACAAGGATCAATAAGCTGCAGATGGGAGGGAGAGTGGGATAAAATTGCTCCCTTCTTTCTTTTACATGATTGGGGTTGCGCTGATGGAAAGAGGGAGAAGGGAGTATTTTTGCCTTACTCCCTATGCCCAACCCATATGTTTATATTCCACACAGGTCCCATGACCGAGGAATAAACTTTCCTGAAGGTGGAAATGGTTGATGGAAGGAGCCAGGTGGTAAAATCGGGGATCCTTGCATAAGGTCCAACTTTATATTTATTCTGTAAGGCCTGGAATTTAGCTACTAAAGGAATACATTAAACCTGAAAAGAACTAATATGGTAAAGGTTGAACATTCACACTGAAATATTTCAAATATGTAGTTTTGAGAACTGACATAATATCAGTAAACTCAGCTGTCTCTGATCTGATCCTAATCCTGCCTGAGATTTCCCATAAAGTATTGTCCAGATTACTGTCAAATTTCACTGAGAGCAGAAGGAAGAGTGGTATGCCAAGCCAGTCACAGGGACTGTAGAAATTTCATGATACCACAAGCCTTTGCCAAAATACCAAAGTGCAAATGCTGGAACTAGATTACTGTTATGGGGGGGGGGTATAAATATTCAGGATCTGCTCTGTTCAAGAACTAGGGGTAATCACTGGTTCAGGCCATTACTGTGATTTTCCAGAATAGTAATACAAATCCAAGATTCTTCGGTCTTGTAACATCCCCCCCCCCAAAAAAAAACTGTTGTTTTTCATTTTCAGGTGCTGCTAGCTGTCTGCAGTATGCACTCGTGTTTTTCTTTGATTCTATTGATTTTCCAGGAAATGGCATTTTCCCTTCTGATTTGATCCTTTCCAGGAAGGAGCACTGAGTGTTTCCAGACAATCACCTTTGGAGACACACACAAAGAACCATAGTTCCCTTTCCCTCTCTCCTTTGTGAGGGTGGAGTACGTTTTTCTTTATAAGTACTGTGACTGAGAAAATAGAGCAGGGAGCACTTTTTTCAGAAACTCAGAGAATTTGTTTTGGTGGCCTAAATTGTTTGAAACATGGTGATTCTTTAGAGGACAGGCAGCACCCAATCTGCGGTAATTTTGGTGACATTTGGTTGAAAAGCAGCCACCACACCTCCCAAAAAATATTCCCCCGCCCACAGGAAATAATAGTAGACCAAAGGAAAGCAATCGGGGGTGTTTGTGAAGGAAGCCATTTTCACTTTGTGAAAGGAAACAAGCAGTCCACCACAAGGAAGTATGGCAAATACAGAGTTTTCAGTGGAAAGGTAAGATTTTTTTTTTTTTTTTTGGCAATAATGCATTGTAGGAGTAGAAAAATGCAGGTGGGTGGGTTGTTTTGTTTTTGTAACATTGTAACCAGCCTGAGCTGAGGACTGGGTTCTGTATAAACTTGGTGCCATTATATTTACTAACAGCTGCATGGACCATTATATACATTCACCATTGAAAAAGTGGTCCTGACCAGAGGTCATTTCGGGGGGGGGGATGCGGCGGGCCCACGTTCCCCCGGGTGAGGTGCAGGGGGTGGGGCACATGACAAAGCCCCGCCCCCTGCTTCCGGCCACCCTGCTTCCAGCCCTCATTCAGCCAGGAGGAGGCAGGAGAAGAGGGAGGGTAAGTTGCTTTCTCCCCGCCTCTCCTCACCCCTGCCTGCCTGGGGCCAGGGAGGGCCTTGGCGGGGCTTCCTCGCACTCCCGCTGGCCTTGCAGGTCCACCGCCGGGTCCCTGATGTCAGGGGGTGTGGCATATGCTAATGAGTTATGCTAATGAGTTCCCCTAGCTCTTTTTCTACGAAATGACCCCTGGTCCTGACCACATGGTAATGTCCTTCTCCAAAATAAGCAATCATGGTACCTCCCACCCCCAAAGCCTGGATCTCAAATTATATATATAAAAAAATATATCTGTGCATACCCCTGCCAAGAATTCCACTATTCCTGGAGTGGCAGAGGATGTTATTATGATATGCTTTTTACATTAAAAAAACAATAACAACTATTAGCCACGTTGGTGGACCTGATTGGGCAGAAAAGTGGCATACATAATTTTTAAATATATGTGAATATTATTCTAAGAATCAATAGCAGCTTGTTTTACCAATCTTTAATTTGAACAATGGCTTGGATCCAACAGAGAATTTTCATGGATGGAAGAGGGAAAATTTTGCTGATTACCTACTTCCTACTGCAGACATATGACTCCATGGAGCAATATTCTGGATGGAATTTTAGGTGCAGCAGGAGGGAGGAGGCAAAGTTAGGCACCACGGCTAGAAATCCCTTTCTCCCCAGAAATCCTTCATGGGCTCCAAGCCAGTTGTTTGCATTATAAGCAAATGTGCTCACAACATCAGACTAAAACCTGGACAGCATAACTCTTGGCATGTGGAAAACAACCGGACATATTATGTGACTGATTATAGTGTACATCTGTTGCCTGTTAAAAATGCATCTTGGTTATACTCAGCCTAGTTCTTTGGTACAGAAAAATGTTTTTTTTTTAACCAGCTGAAAGCCAGAGTTAGAGTCCTGTGTAATTTTGGCTCATCCTCAGAAATTTTAAAACATTCAGATTTCACTAACCAGATTCAATCTTGCATCAATAAATATATGAAGTGGAGAGTTTCGCAAAATGTACTTAAGATTTATTTCCTTCCCAGAAATTCAAATTGGACACATTCAATAGATTTCAGACTTGCCCTGACCTGGATAGCCAGGCAAACCCAATCTCATCAGATCTCGAAGCCAAGAAGGGCCGACCCTGGCAAGTATTTGGACGGGAGACCTCCAGATAATTTATTTATTTATTTATTTATCAAATTTATAACCCACCCTCCCTGCCAAAGTGGGCTCAGGGCGGCTTACAAAGAATTGAAACACATAAATAGCAGTTAAAACATTCATAAAACCTTCTAAAAACAATCCAGATGGTATAAAGTGCTCGTACATATTTATCTGGCAGTAATAATTATGGTGATATTTGACGATGGTGGCAGCAAGTCAATGTCCTATCCTATTGATCCGCTCCTTATTCTGTTTCTTATGTGGCCATCAGGCTGATGTTGGTGACTCTGAAGGACAGGGCGTACAATTTAAGTGGATTCGGTATGCTTTTGGTAGCCAGTGCAGTGCTTTCAGCACAGGCTGGATGTGCTCCCACATAGGGAGGCTCATCAAAAGCCTGGCCACTGCATTTTGCACCAGCAGTAGCTTCTGGATCTGTGACAAGGGCAGCCCCATGTAGAGAGCATTACAGTAGTCTAGGCTCAAGGTGACCATCACGTGGATCACTGTTGCCAAGTTGTTGTATTTGAGGAAGGGAACTGTTATGTATTGACTTGAATGTAAATACTGACATGCGAATCGCCTCATTGAAACTTAATGTTAAGCTTCAGCCTGGGCTAGGATCCTAATGTAACCAATAGGAGTCCTAGCCCAGGAAGTGTCTACCAATCACGCTGCAAAGCGGGACCGCTTGTGATTGGGTATTGTATCTTCAACCTCATAGGTTGTTATCTGTACAGGGGGTGTGCCTACATTAGCGGGGAGTTTTTAAATATAGACAAGCCAGTGTATTTATGGTTCTGATCTGTGATGGGTTCTGGCTGGCGATTGTTGTACCGTAACGGAGAAGTAACTGAGCTGAAGAATAAACCGCAATTCTTGCTGAATCACTCTCCGACTCTTTGTTAAGCGCACGACTTAACAGGCGGGATCTGGTCCACGGGGTGGAGAAGAGTCGGACTCGACTGTGCGACTGAGCAGCAACAACAACTTTCACTTTCCCCGCCACCCTGCAGACGGGAGGCTTCGCAATCGAGCGGCGGACTCCCGTCGGCATGGCAGGAAAACGGAGCCAGAGGCCGGCCAGGCCGCCAGTCTCCAAACCCGACCTCCAAACCCGACGCCGGCCTTCCCCGAGGGCCGCCGGCGATTGTCCCCCGCCGCCGTTGCCTCCTTCCTCCCCTTTGCCACTCGTGTTGCTGGTGCGCGAAGCGCGGAGGCGAGAGCTCGGATCCCCAGCAAGCAGCCGTCGTGCAGCAACAGGGCCGCTTGCTGGGGGGGGGTGTCGAGCCTGCTTTTTGGCCCAGCCCGCGGAGCCAACAAAACCCACCGCCAAGGCGAGGGGTGCACCAGTGCGGGGGCCGTGAAGGCCGCGGCTTCCTTTGGGAGCCCGGCGAGCAGTGCCCGCGGAAGGGTTAACGGGAGGCCTGGGAGCCTGTCGGCGACCCGCACGGCGTCAGGCGCTCCGACTCCTCTTGGCAGACTCAGCTGGCCATGTGACCCGGGAGGGAGGGCAGGCGGAGGAGAGTCCCTGGAAGCGGAGGCGAGATGCAGGCCGAGGCCCGGGGAAGGGGGGGGGTTGGGGTTATAGTTCCCTCTAAGCTGAGTTGGTCTGAGCTGGCTCACAGATTTTTAGCCTCCAGCTCACAGATTTTTGTCTTAGCTCAGGAAGGAGGGCTCCAGAGCAAACTGATTTATGCAGCAGCCAAATCGCTCGCTCGCAACTTTAATGCCAGTTGCTCACAAAGTAGAATTTCTGCTCACAGGACTCCATAGCTTGGAGGGAACATTGGTTGGGGAGAGAGAGAGAGAAAGAGCCTGAAACTGCGGCGGCTCATTAGCGATGCTCGGGAGGCCAGGCGCTGGCAACGACAGCCGGCCCGACAGTGCGGCAATTCAGGAGGCGCCGGGAAGAGGCCGTGCCCTGCAGGGTTCCCTCTAAGCTGAGTTAGTGCGAGCCAGCTCACGGTTTTGTAGCCTCCAGCTCACAGATTTTTGCCTCGGCTCAGGAAGGGATGGCTCCACAGCAAACTAATTGTTGCAGGAGCCCAATCGCTCGCTCACAACTTTAATGTCAGTCGCTCACAAAGTACAATTTTTGCTCACAGGACTCCACAGCTTAGAGGGAACATTGGACTGCCCTGCTCCGCAGCCCTTTCCCTTCAGCGGAGCAGCTGCTAGCCGGCAGCCCTCCGAAAGGGCCACCAGACAGTGTCCCCTCTAAGCCGCGTCAGTGTGAGCTAGCTTGCAGTCTTTTAGC
>NW_015176480.1:261482-302542 GCF_001447785.1 Gekko japonicus
TGAAACTGGCGTCGTTTCTCCTGCGCCAGCACGTAACTCCATGTTCGGCTACGGGCCGCAGCCCAGCCGAGTTGTTAATGGGGCGACGCCTAGCGTCGTTGCTGGATCGCTTGCATCCTGACCTCAACGACTTGAGGCCCCAGCAGCAGAGTGTTCCCTCAAAGGTCCGCAAATGTACGTTGTCCAGCTTGCGGACGGGCGCAAGTGGAGGCGACACACTGACCAGTTAAGGCAGCGGTGGGCAACTGGCCGCCCCAGCTCGCAGCCGTCTGAGTTTTCCGACCCCGAGGACCATCCCATACCTCTGCCAGAGGTGAGTACTGCCGAGCCTGCCGAGCCCAGTACTGTCCCTGAGGGAGGGCAGACCCCTACTCTTGGACCCACTGCAAGGGATGAAAGCGTATCTGACCCACTCGAGAGTGAGTCAAGCAGTGTGCCTCCAATTCAGAAGTGCCCTGAACCTCCTCTGCCGCGGAGGTCTCAGAGAGTGCGCAGAGTGCCCACCTACCTAAGCGATTATGATTGTACATAGTGTTGTTGCTTAGGGGGGAGGGATTTGTTATGTATTGACTTGAACCTGACCCACTCGAGAGTGAGTCAAGCAGTGTGCCTCCAATTCAGAAGTGCCCTGAACCTCCTCTGCCGCGGAGGTCTCAGAGAGTGCGCAGAGTGCCCACCTACCTAAGCGATTATGATTGTACATAGTGTTTTTGCTTAGGGGGGAGGGATTTGTTATGTATTGACTTGAATGTAAATACTGACATGCGAATCGCCTCATTGAAACTTAATGTTAAGCTTCAGCCTGGGCTAGGATCCTAATGTAACCAATAGGAGTCCTAGCCCAGGAAGTGTCTACCAATCACGTTGCAAAGCGGGACCGCTTGTGATTGGGCATTGTATCTTCAACCTCATAGGTTGTTATCTGTACAGGGGGTGTGGCTACATTAGCCGGGAGTGTTTAAATATAGACAAGCCAGTGTATTTATGGTTCTGATCTGTGATGGGTTCTGGCTGGCGATTGTTGTACCGTAACGGAGAAGTAACTGAGCTGAAGAATAAACCGCAATTCTTGCTGAATCACTCTCCGACTCTTTGTTAAGCGCACGACTTAACAGGAACCAACTGCCTGATCAGCCAGAGATGATAAATGGCAGGCTTGGCAGTGGCTGCTACTTGAGCCTCCCTTGTTAAGGAAGCATCCAGGAGCACTTCCAAACTCCTCACCTCTGGCACTGCCACCAGTGGAGCCACATTGGTCTGGAGTGGGATCCCTACCCTCGGCCCACCCCAGCTCAGGCATAGGACCTTCACCTTCATTGGATTCAATTTCAGTCAGTCTTGTAATGGCCAGTCCAGATCTTCTGGTTTAGAGTCAGACTGGCTGCCAAACAACAGATAGAGCAGGGTGTCAGCAGTGTACTGATGACATCCCAGCCCATGCCTTCGGGCAATCTGGGCCAGGGGGCACATATACATATTAAATAGCATCAGGGAAGCACCACCCCTTGAGGCACTCCACACTCCAGTGGGTGCCTTTGGGATAACTGCTCCCCTAATACCACCCTTTGCCCCCAGCCTTGAAGGAAGGAGACAAGCCATTGCAAGGCAAGCCCCTGGAATCTAGTGTTGGCAAGGCAGTGGATCAGTAGCTGATGGTCAACTGTGTCGAACACTGTGGACAGGTCCAACAGCAACAGCACTGCTGATCTGCCCCAATCCAGATGCCTCCAGAGGTCGTCTGTGAGGGCGACCAGTGCTGCCTCCGTCCCATGGCCTGGGCAAAAACTGGACTGGAAGGGATCTAAAATGGAACTGTCATCCAAAAATCTCTGTAACTGAATTGCCACAGCCGGCAAATAGGGCAAGTTGGAGACCGGCCAGTAATTTGCCAATTCAGCCGGGTCCACATATTTATTTATTTTTTCAGAAGAGGACAGACCACCACTTCCTTGAGTGCTCCAAGGAACAGTCCCTCCGAGAGGGACTTATTAATTATCTCCCTTAGGGCACCTCAAAACCCATCATGGCCAGCTTTAATTAGCCATGAAGGGCACGGTTCAAGGCAGCATGTGGTGTGGCATACAGTTAGAAGCAATTTGTCGACTTCCTCTAGGCTGAGTGGACTGAAATAATCCAAAACCTGACAAGAAGATATGCATGGAGTGTTCACTCACTGTTTCAACTGTGGTGGGGAGGTCACGATGGAGCAACAGGGCTGTATCTGTGAAATAGCGTGCAAAGGCCTCACAGCCAATGTCCAATTTCCTAGCATTTGGTCTGCCCTGTGGCAGAGCAGTAACAGAGTGAATCATTCTAAACAATTGGGCTGGGCATGAGCTCGCAGATGCAATCATGGCTGCATAGTACTCTCTCTTTGCAGCTTTGACTGCCATCTCATAGGATCTCATAAACATCCTATAGGATGCTCTTGTCTCTCTAGTCATCTTAGCTCTTGCTTCATCAGCTGCAACTCCTGTGTGTACCAGGTGCTAGCTTAGTGTGGGGGTGCAGAGGGCATCAGGGAGTGATGGCTGTTGAGAGCCAGCTGTGCCAATCCTCTACAAGCTCATCTAACGAGCCACCAAGGGGCATTGGATCCCAGAGAGCCATCTGAAGCCACGTAGGGGCCATTTGACTCTGCAGGTGAAATACGCTCGCCACTCAAAAAGGGTCAGGGTGAAACATTCAGATGGGCCCTCGGGGCAAGGTGGTCCAACCATGGCACTGCCAAAGTAGTGATCCGGTCCACTGTAACCCCTGCCATGAAGATCAAATCAAGCATGTGCCCGGCCCAGTGGGCAGGGGTCGTTACATATTGGGAGAGTCCTAGCACTGCCATGGATGACACCAGGTCCGTTGCCTGAGTGGAGGGTGCATCATCAACATGGACACTGAAATCATCCAGGACTATCAGTCTAGGGTGTTCCAATGCCCAGCCCGATATGGCCTCCACCAGGGACGGCAGGCTATTGGCTGGTGTGTTGGGTGGTTGGTATACCAGCTAGATAGCCAGACTCTCCCTGACCTCTCACACAAGGCCAGCACACTCAATGCCCGTGATTTTCAGTGGTGGGAGTGCCCTGAAGGAGTAAGCCTCCCAAAAGAATAGAGCCACTCCCCCCACCCCTTCGTCCATGATTGGTGAAGGACCGAGAACCTGGGAGGAGCCAGCTGGGTGAGAGATACAGTCTCCCCATCTCACACCCAGGTCTCAGTCATGCACACCAGGTCTACATTCTGCTCAAGCAGGAAATCCCAAAGGACTGTGGTCTTATTATTTATAGACCTGGCATTACACAACGCCAATGTCGGGGGGTGTAATTCATCCTAGCCCCACTAACTACAACCTTTGGGATGGGACACAGGTTGGAAGGGAGCCGAGCTACTCAACTTCTCCATCCCCTTTCTTTATCTCCTAGCCTGGTCCCACCACTGTACTTTCTCCTCCCCAGGAGCATTGGGATCCCCTTCCCGGTCATCGGCAGTCAGTCAGAAGCAGGCTATCAAGCTACTTCTCTGAATGTCCTCCATACCCCAGTAGGAGTCGCCAGAGATTGCCATGGCTTCCAGGTACAGGGACACATACATGCACACACACACATACACAGTATACAAATACAAACATGAATAAATAAATTTCAGACTTCAGAATAGCCATTAGGGGAGGGGATGTGCATTTTGAAAGAGAATAAATTTCATCTGATCACTATTCAGGAACCCAT
This sequence comes from Gekko japonicus, assembly GCF_001447785.1. Taxonomy (NCBI): domain Eukaryota; kingdom Metazoa; phylum Chordata; class Lepidosauria; order Squamata; family Gekkonidae; genus Gekko; species Gekko japonicus. The sequence goes on from NW_015176480.1 coordinate 265,205, forward strand.
TGACAAAAAAGAGGGGGAAAAACTGCATTAAAACTTTAAATTATTCTTAAATATTAGTAAACCTACACAAATCAATAGATGGGCAGATGCTTTTGTCCACTGGGAAGTTTACATTTTGAGTTAAAAAATGGCATTAATGTATACATCAACTGATTATAAATACAATATTTCTATCTACAGTGATTTCTGTAGAATCCAGTTGATTCTTTAAATCTCATACAGCAGTTGTTGTTCAGTCGGACAGTCGCGTCCAACTCTTCGTGGTCCCATAGACCAGATCACGCAGAGCCATCTTTTAAACATTGTGTTAAACAGATTTTCCATGTCTCTAAAATTTAATACATCAGCTAGTGAAACATTTGAGTCTTTTGTGTCATTAGCAGTATATTTACTATGATATATCTGGGGAATCAACTGGGTTATAAAGCAGTCTATTTATAGCTGCTCCTGGAATATGGAGTAGTAATTTGTTCCCTTGACACCTAACCTGAGGTCAGTTCCAGCAGCGGAAGATGGATTTTTACAGGAAATGAAATGAAAGCATACAGCAGAAGATTAATATAGTTTTTTGAGGCCTGAAGAAAAAAATGTGCTAGAGAAAAATGGTCAAGAACACACATTATGTATCAAGAATATAGTGTGCAGTGGCCAAGGTGAAGTGCTCAAGCAGTCTATTAGTGAATTGATACACTGGTGTTTCCGTGTCATAGAGTTATAGCCCGATGTTTTTGAAATGAGCGGTACCATGTTTCTGAAAATGATTTTTGTAACTCAATGCCTGCAACAGATCAAATTGTGTCTTATTCTTACGCCGTCAGAACATAATGGAGCACAAGTAAAAATGGGCAGAGATACCATGGCAGAAATAAATGGTGTCTGACAAAATCCATTTACCATTTGGCTATAATTTACAATACAGTCTTCAATGCTCTAAGGCAAGACTCTTCCATAGAATTGTGTGTAAAGAAGGAAGCCTAAGCATTCAGATGTTTCAGTAAAAGGATCTCACAAAGTTCTGATCATGTTCATTAGAAAGGGTAATTAATTGTCACACACTGTGACCTTGCCCACCCTTTCTAAGACTAGAACCACCAGACACTATCAGTGCAATCCTATGCAGCATTACTCCAGCCTAAGCTTGCTGACCAATTGACTTCAGAGGACCTAGACTGGAGTAGGTTTGCATAGGATTGCACTGAAAGAATTCTTGACATGTATCTTGAATATGAAATACACACATGCCCTGTCAAGAATGGGAAAAAGGGATTGGGCTTTTCTATGCAAACACATTTTATTTTATTTATTTAGAATCCTGCTTGGGGTGGCTTACAATTAAAAAACACAGTATTAAAAATAATATAAAAACAAACCATTAAAAGCCATTTGCATTCAGTAAGAAGTGTATGTGGTTGTGCTCAAATACAATGTATTCATACAAATAGTATTATTTATTTATTTTTATTTTGTAAGCTGCCTTGGACAGGATCCTGGAGAGGCAGCAGAACAATGCTCTAAATAAATAAAAGGAAGACTGGCCTTTACCAGGCCCTCCCCCTGGAAAACTGATAAGTTGTGTAATTAACCCTTCTTACACCTCTTGTTGGACCAAACTGAGAAGATGGATTTGGCTCTTGGATTTTTGAAACAGGAGAATGCAAAGGAAAAGGGTTCATGTAAATCCACCAAAGACAGGCTGTGCTGTTTCATGGCTCTGAAACAATGTTTTCCACCCATTGTGATGAATCCTTGGGTGTATAAGGCACCTTAACTTTCATACTGTCCCCCTCCCTCCACCTTTTGAAATTTATGGTTACCTTTTAGGGCGATTTCAATTTCCATTAATAATATGTTCAACTGCTGTACATTTAAGGGAATTTAATCATGTCTTGGTGACAGGTTTAGCTTAAAGCTGGAGCTTCACTTGGAACTATCAAGTAAATTTCGCTTGAAAAGGTCAGTTTAACATTTCACAGTAGGGTCCATTCCAGACAAATTAGATTTTGCTCCACTCCTCTTGAGTGAAAACATACTCTGTGCGTCAGATAAAACAGTGCTGTCAATCCAAAGGCAGCAGCAGTTTGTGATTGCAGAGACACCTTGCCAGCACCTGAAAAGATGTGTTCCTTCTTGCATAACACCCTCTGCTCATTTTAAGATCTAAAAGCTAGCGGCTTGATGGCAAATTATTATTAGTTCCAGTAGTTGCAATTTTACAGACCTGTGCTTGTTCCTGGATTTTCCCTGTATCACTTCTAAGTAAACCTGACTCAAGACATACGTTGACAAGAACTGAGCAAACATCCCTTGTAGCTGAAGACAAAAGATATTGCACACCAAAGAGCAAATGAACCTAAAATTGTGCTCATTAAAAAACACCATATTTTATAGAGAAGGTCTTAAGTAAGGCATTTACATGAAAATGCTAGTGTTTAGACTTCCAGACTTCCATAAGGCAAACCACAGTACTGCTGGCTCCCTAAAAGTTGACAGTTGCTTGCTATTGCTGTTACCCAAAGAGGTAGTCTCCTTTTTAATGTTTAAACCTTTGGTAGAGGAGACAAATTGATTTGGTCCATCCCTCTACCTTCACTGTGAGCCATAAAACTTAATGAGTAGGGTTGCCAACACCCAGGTAGCACCTGGAGATCTCCTGGAACTACAGTTGATCTCCAGACAACCAAGCTCAGTTCCCATGGAGAAAATGGCTGCTTTGAAGGGTGGACTCTATGTCATTGCACCTTGCTGAGGTCCCTCCCATCCCCAAACCCTGCCCTCCCCAGGGTCCACCAAGAGATGGCAAACCCTATTAACGAGGCTCTGGGAAGGATTATTTTCCATCCTGTGCCATCAAACAATAGAGACTAAAATATTAGTGAGTGAATTACAATTGACTTTAAGAATCTGGGATGGAATGTGTGTGTCAACAGGACTTAGGGTTGCCAGACCCCCCTTAGAAGTGAGGGTCCCCTGATGCCAGGCCCCACCACCAAACAGCTGGCCAACAGAAGAAACCAGAAAAAGAGCGAGGCCAGTTGATGTTGCAGTGATGTGTCTATGTCACTTCCAGAATGACCTGGAAGTGATGTCATCATGTTGGTGACATTGGGACAATGCTCTGGTATTTGAGCAAAAATTCTATGGTCAAAGCCAAATTTACCATAGAGACTTTGCCCAAGTACCAGAGCATCGCCCCAACATCACTGCATGATGATGCCATTTCTGGGTCACGTTGGAAGTGATGTAGACACATCACTGCAACATCAGCCGGGCCTCCTTCTTGCTCCTGATAAGTCTCCTCTCATCCCCCACCAGTTGCCAGGAGGGACCTGGCAACCCTAAGAGGAATGTGTCAAGCACAGAGTCACTTGAATAGCTTTCCTATCATGAGGAAAAAGGCTCTCCTTGAGCCATTCTTGTCCATCAATCATAGCTTCTATTTTCACTTTTCCAGAAATACATACCATTTCACATTTTGTACTACAGAGGAAGCTTATCTTGCTACCGTGAACAGTACATCTTGCCAACAAAACAGACCGAAGTATGTGAAATAAGTGGTTGTTGCTACAAAAGTGTAAATGACAGGTCAAACAAATCACAGGGATCTACCGGAGTGAAATGTAAGTACCCAGGGGTCGTTTCGTAGAAAAAGAGCTAGGGGAACTCATTAGCATAACTCATTAGCATATGCCACACCCCCTGACATCACCGGAAGTGTGTCATAAGGCCACACCCACCACTCAGTCTTAGTCTTAAAGGTTAGTCTTAAAGGCCACACCCACCACTCAGTTAGTCTTAGTCTTAAAGGTTAGTCTTAAAGGTGCTATTTGTTAGTCTTAAAGGTGCTATTTGAATTCTTGGACTATTTTGCAGCAACAGACTAACACAGCTACCTCGGGGAAGCTCCTGGATGGGGCTGGGAGTCCTTGCGGGGGCCACGTGGAGTGGCCTCGGCCAGGCAGAGGGGGAGGACGCCAACTTACCCTCCTGCTTCTTCCTCCTTCTGCAACAGAATGAGGCTGAAGCAGGGGGCGAACGGAAGAGATGTGCTCACTCTGCCCCTGGTGCCCCGATCCAAGCCCTGGTGAGGAAGCCCCATGAGGGGCTCGGCGGTGGACCTACAAGGCCGGCGGGAGTGCGAGGAAGCCCCGCGAAGGCCCCCCCGCCCCCAACGGTCCCGGCTGCCGCCGGCCTTGCGGCTCCACTGCCGAACCCCATCAGGGGCCCAGCGGTGGACCTGCAAGGCCGGCGGGAGTGCGAGGAAGCCCCGCAAAGGCCCTCCCTGGCCCCAGGCAGGCAGGGGTGGGGAGAGGCGGGGAGGAAGCAACTTACCCTCCCTCTTCTCCTGCCTCCTCCTGGCTGAATGAGGGCCGCAAGCGGGGCCGCCGGAAGCAGGAGGCGGGGCTTCGTCGTGTGCCCCACCCCCCGCACCTCACCCGGGGGAACTGCGATCCCCTGCGTTCCCCCCATGAATCGACCTCTGTAAGTACCTATAATGATATTTCTTACACAAATACAGATTTCAGACTGAATAAATCCTATAAGTAGAGTATAGGTCCCATTGACTGCAGTCTGTCTAACATCACCTTTCATTATAAAAACTGAAATGTCTTTTTAGCCTACACAATTTGAGTCTAAACCCACACTTGTAGTTTGAGTACAATTAATTTACATAGATAATTTAGCCCCCCCCCCCCGGTTGGAGAACTGCACTTGAAAGCATTGAAATGATGCAGTCGTTTTCGTGAAATGCAGTAGAGTGGATTATATTTAGAGATGAACTATCATTTAGTTCAGCTGGAGGCATGAAAATGGGGTGGGCGTGATGCTTACCTGGGTAAGGCAGAAGAGGCCAGGAGTTCAGTGTTAAAAAGTGGAGAATTCTCTGAGCTCCCTAGCAGTAACTCTAAAGGGAAGCACTTTAAATAACTCTCCTCAGAAGTGGGTGACTTGATGGCTGTTTCTGACCAGAGCTATAACAAGGGCAAGCTTAGTGCACAAAGCCAAGGGGTGCAGAAATACACACACACACTTTAATGATACTGTTCTTACAGCCAATTAGTCTCTGCACAGTGTCACACTAAGACTTAAAAGGAAGAAAATTTATTTAACATATGTGTCTATATAATATAGAAAATTAATGATGTTTAATCTTGATTGATTGAGAAGAGAACTTGGCAACTGCCAATGTAATATTAAAATCCACCCCTGCTAAAAGAAACCTCAAATTATCCAGTTCACACCTAGAGTCCTGGATATAAGGTTCTATCCAACTATCTCTTGTCTCATTAAGCAAATCACAGTTGACTAGACAATGCTGACATACACACACATACACAGAGAGATCTACTATCATAAGCCACCATGTCATTAGGAAAAAACCACATTTCTATAAGTTAAAATTAAATTAAAATCAGACCAGCCAAGCAGGGACAGGTGATGTATTAGGGCAAAAGGGGCAGTGCTCAGCCAAACTGAGGTTGTGTTCAGACTGGCAGTTTGGCCCGATATAGGCACATTTTACAAATGGATTAAATGGGCACGATCACACAGCCACATCTGTCAGGCGTTCCCGGGGCATACTCACCCTGTCAGAGGATGACTTGGAGTCGGGTTAAAAAGCCACCATCTCCGAAGTGGTGTTTTTGTTTCCCCGTGCATTCATTGAGCATGGCCGGATGTCTGAACACGGGGGAGCGCTTGCAGAACAGATTTGGCAGTGTGAACCTGCAGATCCATTCTGCCGCCATGGAGGCAGTTTTTAAAAAGAATTGCCTATGTGCGCATGCATGCGCACTATGCACACACATGGTTTTTGGATTTTTTTTGCAGTTCGCTCCGTGGTTGAGGTGCCACAGTAATGTGGATACTTTACCACGGGATGTCTCCGTGGGTAACCAACAGCAGGGTGTGCTGTGTGGCTGATGTATCCCACTGCACTTTAACCCGGTTCAATTGGAGGCAGCACCATATCGCGCCAAGCCACCAGTGTGATCACAACCAGAGTTACTTGCTGTTTGCCTTCTTTTTTTGTTGTTCAGTTGCACAGTCGAGTCTGACTCTTCGCGACCCCATGGACCAGATCATGCCAGGCCTTCCGGTCTTACGCCATCCTCTGAAGTTTGCTCAATTTCATGTTCGTTGCATCTATGACACTAACTTTGCTGAACTTACTATTAGTCTAAGGCTTGCAAGCTATTCGCTCCCTCCTTAATCAATCTTAGTCTGTTTGTCTTTTCCTGTTTGTCTTTTCCTACACTCAAGCTAGACAGGTCCCCCCCCCATTCTTCTTAAAGAGCCAGGCTCTTTTCTGAGTCAAATCTCTTGGCAGCCCTATGTGGTGTGATTTTTACAGTAAAGTTGAAGGGACACTTGAGTTGGTATAGGTTTTGAGGTGTATGTAAAAAACAAAAACAACAAAAGAGAAAACAAATGATCCATGGGAATCCATGTAGGCCTGACTTTTATGTTTTAACTTTTTAAAGCAAGGACACTTCTTAAATATGAAAATTAATGCTAGTGTTCGTTGCCTGTCCTACATCACAGGGGTGGCAGCAGAGTGTAGTTTCACAGGTTAACACTGCACCAAAATAGAGATGCTAGGTCATCTGGGGGTAATGTTTGCTCTAGAGTTATGGGCACAGCCTGTGGCAAAAGAGGTGCAGGATCGGCACTGCTGGAAGCACTCTTTACACTTTCTGTCTCTCCAAAAAGATTCAAAGAAACAGTCTTTCATCAAAGGAGAGCTTATTCAACAGCAGATAACAAGCAATTAAAGCAGTCTCATACAGACTCCCAGATCAGGCTAGAGAAAAGAGGAACATACACAAATGGATATTTACTTAGCAGAACTCTCTATTGCCACAAAAGAGAAATAGTTGGCAGCAGGAACTCATTTGCATATTAGGCCACACACCCCTAATGTAGCCAATCCTCCAAGAGCTTACAGAGCTCTTCTTACAGGAGCTACTGTAAGCTCTTGGAGGATTGGCTACATTAGGGGGGGTGTCGCTTAATACGCAAAGGAGTACCTGCTACAAAAAGAGCCCTGCAGGATCACTTGTTCTGGAGAAGAGGCCACCCTTTGCCATTTGTGTGGTCCCTTTTTATACACTGTTCTAACCAACCGGTATATGGTACCATAGTGTGTCACAGTGAATACATACTATTACATGTTAAGTACCCCTGATGTGATAAGACAGAGTGGACCATCCTTTGGGCCTTATCTGAACTTCAGAAATTGTCTGTTCTCATTAAGTGTGTCTTTGGGGTCTTTGTTTTCTCTAACAAATAACTGATGTTCAGGGCTAATGGCCCTCCCTCCTGTCTCCAGCCAGTGCTAGGGGTGTGCAACTCCCCCCCCCCCCAGTATTTTTAGGGTTTGGGTATTCTGAACATGATAAATATTGGTATTTCCCAATATTCCAGAATCCCAATACTAGTATGGTATTCGGATTTGGTAAATGTTCAAGACTGCTGGGTTTTTTGGTTCTGTTATACCCTATGGGGTCCATTATAGTCAATGGTCCCCATAGGGTATAATGGGGAATTGAACTGGGGGCATCTGGGGCTCTGGGGTACGTTTTTTGAGGTAGATGTGCCTCTCCTCAACCCCCTCCCCAAGTTTCAGAAAGATTGGACAAGGGGGTCCAATTCTATGGACCCTCAAAGAACATTACTCCAGCCTCCATTCTTTCTAAGTACCACATGTTTCCAATGGAGGGGAGAAAGGCATTTAAAGGGATCATGGTCCCTTTAAATGCCTTCTCCAAGCCACATGACTCAAAAGCAAGTGAACTCCAAAGGTGTTTAAAGGGCCTGCAGTCCCTTTAAATGCCTTCTCCAAGCTGAGAGTTCACTCCAAAGGCATTTTAAGGGACTGAGAGCCCTTTAAACATCCATTAACTCGGGTCAGCCATTTTTGGGTAGCAAAATAAGTAGCCCACTTGGTGTTGTGTAACGCCAGGTCCATAAATAACAAGACCATGATCCTCCATGACTTTGTGTCAGAGCAGGACACAAACCTGGCATGCGTGACCGAGACCTGGGTGCGAGATGGGGAGACTGTAGCTCTCTCCCAGCTGGCTCCTCCCGGGTACTCAGTCCTTCACCAATCCCAGACTAAGGGGCGGGGGGGAGGAGTGGCTTTGTTCATTCAGGAGAGTTACACTTTCAGAGCGCTTCCGCTGCCAAAACCTATGGGCATAGAGTGTGCCAGCTTTGTCTGGGAAGCTGGGGAGAGTTTGGCTGTCTGGCTGGTGTACTGACTGCCCAACACACCGGCTAATAGCCTGCCATCCCTGCTGGAGGCTGTATCAGGCTGGGCGCTGGAGCACCCTCAACTGTCAGTCTTGGGTGATTTCAATGTCCATGCCGATGATGCGACCTCCACACAGGCAATGGACCTGGTGTTTTCCATAGCAGCGTTGGGATTCTCCTAATGTGTTATGGCCCCCACTCACAGGGCAGGGCACATGCTCGACTTAATTTTCATGGTGGGGATTATGGTGGACCGGATTACGACTACGGTCGTACCATGGTCAGACCACCTTGCTCTGAAGGCCCATGTAAACATGCCACTCCAACCCTGTTTGGGTGACAAGCATATTTTAGCTTGCCTGCGAAGCCAAATGGATCCCATGCGATTCCAGATGGCCCTGTGGGATCTGATGCCTCCCTGGCGGCTCGTTGAATGAGCTTGTCGAGGACTGGCAAAACCGACTCTCAACAGCCATCGATGAGATCGCTCCCCGGCATCCTCTGTGCCCCCACCCAAGACGTGCTCCATGGTACACACAGGAGCTGGGGGCGATGAAGCGGAAGCAGACGCTTAGACAGCTAGAGAGACAGTGGCATCGGGCTCAGGATGAGGCAGCAAGAGCATCCTATAGGACATTTATGAGATCCTATGAGATGGCAGTCAAGGCTACAAAAAAAGCTTTTTACACAGCCACGATTACGCAGCTGTGAGCTCTCGCCCAGCCCAATTGTTTAGAACAATTCGGTCTTTGCCACAGGGCAGACCAAACAATAAGGAACTGGAGATTGGCTGTGAAGATTTTGCGAGCTATTTTGCAGATAAAGTCTTGTCACTACACCACAACCCCCCTGCCACGGTTGAGACAATAGCGGAACTTGAGGCACCATGCGTGTCTTCTGGTCATTCTGTATTATTTCGATCTGCTCAGTCTAGAGGAGGCTGACAAATTGCTCTCATCAGTCCGCCCAACCACCTGTAATCTTGATCCGTGCCCATCCTGGCTAATTAAAGCTGGCCATGATGGGTTACAAGGGGCACTAAGGGGGATTATCAACAAATCCCTTAGAGAGGGACTGTTCCCTAGTGCCCTAAAGGAGGCAGTAGTACACCCTCTCTTTTAAAAGGTATCACTCAACACTACCGGCCAGTATTCAGCTTACCCTATCTGGGTAAACTAATCGAGAAGGCAGCAGCGAATCAATTGCAGGGCTTTTTGGATGATGCCTCCATACTAGATCCCTTCCAGTCCAACTTCTGACCAGGACATGGGACAGAGATTGTCCTGGTCGCCCTTACAGACGATCTCCGGAGGCATTTGAATTGAGGCGGTACGGCAGTGTTGATGCTGTTAGATCTGTCGGCGGCGTTCGACATGGTCGACCATCAACTACTGGTCCACCGCCTCACCGATACCGGGATACAGGGGATTGCCTTACAGTGGCTCTCCTAGTTTCTTCAGGATCGGGGACAGAGGGTGGCAGTTGGGGAACAACTGTCTAGAAGGCACCCGCTATTGTGCGGAGTGCCCCAATGTGCAGTGCTTTCCCCAATGCTGTTTAACATTTATATGCCCCCCCCCCGCCCAGATTGCCTGGCGACATGGGCTGGGTTGTCATCAATATGTTGACGATACCCAGCTCTATCTGTTATTGGACGGCAAGTCAGACTCTAGCCCGGGAGATCTGGACCTGGCATTGAAAGCCGTGGCTGGTTGGCTTAGGTTGAGCCAACTGAAATTGAATCTGATTAAGATGGAGGTTCTGTGCCTGAGTTAGAGCAGTCCAAGGTTGGGGATCCCTCTCCCAGTCTTCAATGGGGCACTGTTGGTGTCAGCGCCGGAGGTTAGGAGTTTGGGAGTGCTCCTGGACACCTCCCTAATGATGGAGGCCCAGGTAGCAGTCACTGCAAAATCGGCCTTTTACCATCCACAGCTGGTTAGGCAGTTGGTTCTTTTCCATGAACGCAATGACCTAGCAACAGTGATCGACGCATTGGTCACCTCAAGATTGGATTATTGTAATGCTCTCTACATGGGGCTGCCCTTGTCCCAAATCCAGAAGCTGCAGCTGGTGTAGAATGCAGCGGCGATGCTGCTATTGTGTCTTCCTATGCGGGAACACATCCAGCCCGCCCTAAAAACCCTGCACTGGCTGCCTATAGCATACCAGATACGGTTCAAGGTGGTGGTTCTTACCTTTAAAGCTCGATATGCCCAGGGACCTGCTTACCTGAAGGACCACCTCTCCCTGTATGTACCCCAGCGAGCACTAAGATTGGGTTCCCAAAATCGCCTGGTTCTTCCGGGGCCTAAAGAGGCCAGGTTGGCTACAATGAGGGCCAGGGCCTTTTCAGTGGCGGGCCCTCACTGGTGGAATGAGCTCCCAGAGGACATCAGGGCCCTGTGGGACATTTTACAGTTCCGCAGGGCCTCTAAAACTGAGCTCTTCTGCCCGGCTTTTAAGTAGGGTGCCACCTCTATTTTATGGCCCTGGCCTGATTACCAACTGCACCAACAGTACCAATTGCCCCACCAACTGAGGCTTTATAGCCGGGTGGGAGTTTGATGACACCATTCAGTGGACAGTAGATATCAGAAGATCACCATCTTTTAATGTAAGTTATGTCTAAACTGTATGATTTTATGATAGTTTTATTGGAATTTTAATGTATATTTATTACGTTGTTAGCCGCCCTGAGCCACCGCATGGCAGGGAGGGCGGGATATAAGTGTAAATGATAAATAAATAAATAAATAAACAAACAAGCTGAAAAAATAACTGGAAAATACCAATAAAGTATTGGGGGGGGGGGTATTTCTTTTTGCTCAGTTTATGCCAAATGTGCACCCCTAGCCAGTATATATGATATACTTGTTTCTGAGAGAAGCGGGCAGGCATTTACTTTTTAGAAAGACAGATGAGCATAGAGGATCTAAAATGGCTGTCCTTTGGACACTAGAAAAGGGCATAGAAAATGCAGAAAAAGTTCAGGAAAATGCAGGGTTGTTTTCCATTTCTGACATACATTATCTAAAAATATGGTGAAGGGGAGGAGTTTTGTTTTATTTTGCTGTTTTCAAAGAGGTGTGTTTCCCCATTAAAAATTACTTTCCATCCAGATATAGTACACAAAGACTCCAATCCTAAACACGGTTACTAGTGAGCAGGTCTTAGCCAGGATTTGCGGCTTGTGGGGCAATTTTTTTTCTGGTGGGGCTGCCATTATTTGCCATAATGAAGGGAAGTGGCACATGCCCCTCTCCCCTCCCTGCAAGATTTAAAGGACCCTTCAACTGATTGGCGGGGTGGTGGTAGAATCTCTTAGGCAGTCTAATGTGGGAAGGGCAGAGAGATTTGCAATGCAGTCCTAAGCATGTTATTGACTCAGACGTCAACCTGATCTCAGTGGGGCTTACTCACTAGCTGGTCTGTAGCTATGGTGGAGCTATTGGGGGCTCCACCTCCTTTCTTAAAGTGGCAGCCCCCTTCCTTAAAGGGGTCCTGCTTCTTAAAGGCTCCCCCACTCTGGGAAGAAGCGGGGAGTGGTGTGCGCCCCTCTTCCTACCCTCCTGCAAGATTTAAATGGGCCTCCAGCTGATCTGTGGGCCATGTGCTCCCCACAGTAATATTAGTTTGTCATCTGTCTATGAAATGGTAGGCTTCTTTAAGTATTGTAAAAGCAGGCAAAAGTGTACACACAAATGAAAAATCTGCAAAGATTTTTTAAAGGAAATTTATTTTTTTGGTTGGAATATTTCTGGAAGTATAGGGTCCTTACATTGCATCCCTATGCAGAATTGAGTGGTATCATGTATGATCAAAAAACCAAAAGGGTTAAATAACCTTCCCTCAAATTCTGTACAAATGAGAACACTAAAAAGAACATTTAATCTTCCATTAATTATATTAAAGTGATAACAGTAAGCCATACAAACCATTAAAATTGTTCTAATGCACATGAATCCCTTTACCAATACTGCAAAAACTATTAAACTAATTAATACAGAGCTATCATGATTTAATACCTATCCAGTCAGTCCAAGAACAAAGTAAACAGAACACCAAACACATTTTGGATACTGCCTTCCTCAGTAGTGCAAATTATCTAGCTAAAAGCTTGTGATGAATACCATTAACATCAGATAATATCTATATACGGTATATTTTGTAAAAACTTAGCAAAAGGGCATACAGCCCTTCCTTCTCTAAGCCTTCTTGCGGAACTTGCCGAAGATGGAGAATTCAGAAGCAATCCAAAAATGACTTGGCTAACAAGCCCGGTCAAACCAGAAACAGTGGATTCATATCATTAATAAAAATGTAATGCTGTAAATGGCTGCTAAAAGTAGCATGTTAATATAAATTGTTAAGATTAGAAGGTGCCTGAGTTAGTATTTCTTACAAATGAAAAGAGATGTAACATCATAGTAGAAGTCATTTGGACATGTATTCACTGCATTCATTTTCAGAGCAGAGAATATGTATTTTCATCACTCCCATTGCATTTAGAATGCACATCTGTCTACTCCCTTGCATGATCTTGCATCCTCAGTTACACTTAGCATTAAGTCTCCATATGTGACCCATATAAAAAGATCCCTATTATCTAAATCCCTGGAGGTTTCAAACATCCACTAGTTTGGACTGCACTCAAATTGACTTTGCTGATTTGATAAGGTGTGAGTCCCTCCTGGAATGCATGATGGGTAAAGAGGGGAAGATACCATAGAGGCCTGGAAAAGATTTTAGGCACTTCCATTATAATGATTATAAATGTATGACAAATATATACATAAATTATGGTTCTAATTTCATTTTGGGATACTGACGATCTTGCAAACTAGTTCTGCATTACCTGCCTGTTCCCTTGATGGAAATTCAGGCTTATTAAAAGGCACTCAGGGGAACATTATAATTCCTAGTATGCCAGATGCTGTTGCCAAATCATGTGTGGAATTATCCACTCAGCTTTAAATCCAAAGACCCAAATGTTGCCTTTAAATTTCAGTCAATGCTATGATTTTTTTTTTCAAGTGTATACACACATAAGGATGCAAAGAAAAAATATGTAAACTTGGGCTTGGATCCAGTGATGTACTGGTGGAAACATAAACAGTCAATGCAGTTCCACTTGCACTAGTTCTTGTGCAACACCTAGCCTTTCTCCATATAAATTATAGTGCCTGTAAACTGGTTGCACAACATCTTGTGCAAGTGGAAACACAAGTGAGGATACAATTAGTTTGACAGCATAAGCAGCTACTACAGTCTTTTTCTTGCATTTCTGCTTGTGCAAGAACTTTGGTGCAAATGGAAATTTTGTGCTAGATCTAACCCATTATGTCCATAAAGGCATGAAATGCCAGGAACAGTAATGAGCACCATGTTGGGGAACCTTCCCCAAGTGAGGTGCTCCCGGTCACATAGACAATATTGACCTTGTTGCATCTACATGGTGACATTTTTCTGATATTCACAGCGGCAATGGAGCATCCATATGGTAGTTTGCCCTACACTTCCTTTTGTCCAGTCCTTGTGGCTACCTTTTCCCTTTGCCCCCAAATTGCCAGATTTGGAGGGAGGGTGTTAAAGAAAATTCACAATTAAGCAGAGCATAAGCTTTGCATAGAAGCAGCCCTTTACAGACCAAGGCAGCTTTATGTGCTCATGTGTTTAAATATGTCACATTTCTATGCAAGGAACACATGTATACAAGATTAGAACAGATAAAACCATTTAAAATAGTTCCCACAGATGATAACAGGCAATATATCTCATTGAATGTGTAGCAGTGATTCCTCCATGAATTTCAGCTCCTCTATAAGTATGAGTCTTCAGTGCAGGTTGGGGCTCTTTCTCTAGTCCTGTTCAAACACTAAAAATCACACAACACTTGTACACACACTTAAAGGGAATGGGATCACACCTGTTCTCCCCAGCATCCATATAGTCGAGCAAATACCTGCATTGAATCTACATGTAATTACTTGTATGTGCCTTAGATCTTCCATGTCCTTATGAAAATGGCAGTGTATCTTATATCATGGTGGACATTGTACACATACTCAGATATGTGAATATGGCTTGTGGAAAATACTCCGATGAGTATGCAGACTTGAGGTTGCAGAGCTGTGACAAGATTTTCAATGTCTGCACATAGTTTATACCCCAAACTGACCATAACGTAATTATAAGGCTGCATCTTGTGGCACTTTCCCCCGGCACAAGGAACATCTTCCTCCAGTTCATGTGATCAATTGTTAAATATGATCAAAGCATAATATGCTGCCAGTCCCATAATTACAGGCATTTCCCTTTGCATCTATCTTGAAGAAAGGTTGTGTCCTTAAAGGAAGGACATGCATTTAGAGAAGTGGCTAAAATCCTTTCCTGAATGCAAATCTGCCAAACTCAGCAGAGTGAGAGTACAAAGGGGAGCCGATCCCCTGACTGGTGATTTCTTCAGGCCCAAACATTTCAACAGCCTTGAGTTCCATCCTGCTTCTTTTAGGGATTACCTTTTCCAGAGAACTCAGGCTGAGATCTGAAGGTGCTGCTTACCCCCAATTATCCCTTAAACTAACACATCAGTTGCCATGAGATTTTTAAAAACAAACAAACAAACAACACATACCTTTTCCCCAGGGTTCATGCAAGTGCAACCCCAATGTTCATGCAAGTGCGACCCCAATGTATTACCTGAACAGTCAGGTAGCGTATGTAAAGCAAAGAACACAAAAGGCTATTATTCCCCCCAGCTGCAATGCCACCCTTATTTTATTTTCTGCCAGAACTGGACCATATGCTCCCATCCCTCATTTTTAAGTTTTCTTTTTTTCTGGGGGAGTACTGTTTCTTCATCCATTTTCTCTCTGACCAACTGTCCTACTCTCAGTGCCAGACCAAACCTGTCACAATATGAATAATAAGATGTGGGGGGGGGGATTCCCATCACTCTTACGAAATTATTAGTACACACTTTTAAGTACATGTCATGAGATCTGTTCTGGTTCTGACCTCTCCCTCCTTTCCATTCTTTGATACACCATCTCTTTCATATTGCTCTCCTGAGCTAAGCACTCTGACTAAATTGGGACTGAAATATCCTCTCACAACTGAATTAATTCATTCAACAATAAGGGAGGAAGGCAACTGCTAACTCTCCTCATGACCTTAATGCTAATTAATGAGCAAACAAGGGTCTACTGCAGTTCTATGTGCCTAGAATTAAATCATATGCAGGTCACTCTGAAGCCAGGGTCCCTAGCCACCCAAGGTCTTTGATCCAAACCCTCTGGATGTGAATACAGATAAAGATAATAAGGCAAGCAATGCCAAAGATTACTTTGGAAGACAAATTAGGACGCTGATACAGGGACAACATCCCCAATGGCATGTTTGTTAAAACCAGTAGCATGAAACTACTCAAACTATGCTTGGCACAGTTCTATCTGCATGAATCCCTCCCACATCAGTAACCTCCACAATCTAAACAAAAATTATAGACTGACCATATAGAAATCCAAAAAATGACAAAAAGTGCATTAAAAAAATAAGGCCAAGTAAATTTTGCAAACTAGTGAGCAAGCTTTCAAGTTTCCTTGAATTCTTCATCAAGCTAAATGGAGAGAATGGGGGGGGATACATAAAAAGACAGTAAAGCACAAAGTCTGCAGCTTGTGGCCTTATTGGAATGGAGACCAAGAGGGCATGCATATTTAAATTACTTTAGTGGTATTGGGTACAAATCAGATTTCAATATCTACAAAGTTCTACAAAGTAGGAGAGAATTATATACTATTCTCCCTTATAACATTATAAGGATTGACAGTGATTTAAGACAACCAAAATGAAGTATTATTACTTGCCACTGATTTTCATGACAGCTATTAGCGTAGATGTGTTTTAAGTGCATTTAATTAATGGAGGATACATCCATATTAGCCATTAGCCATGGTAGCTAACAATAGAATCTCCGTATTCTGCTCATCACAGAAAAGAAATAATAGATATTTTTCAGTCTGTGAACTTTCTAAGGACATCTTGCACATTGGAAAGACAGTAGTGGCTAGATGGTCCTATGGCATGAGTCTCTCGGGCAATCCTTATGCGTTACTAACAACTGCATGCTACTGATGGTTTGACTCATCTAAATTGGTGAATATTCAGACATATAACAATCAAATTGAAACTAAGCATATAAATCAGAATGAACCCCACAAATGTTGCATAGAGTCAAGTGGAGCATTAAGAATCCTGTGAGGTCATGTAAAATTAACAGCAAAGTGTGGCTTTAACCCACTAGAAATGACTGAATACTTGGGCACATTCAATTTTTTGCAAATAACAATCTGAATCTTTAGTACTATGTTTCTGAATCTATGTAATGTATCATAATGAGAATACACTCTGGTGCATAAATTATCATTTGAACTGGAACAAACTTCACTAACAGATATTCTGTCTTGAAGGCAGGGATACTTACAAAATTATTCTAATCCAAAGATTCTACCTGATTTTGGAGCTCTGAATTATATGATCTTGATTGTCCTGCATTGTGCTGGGGGTTGGACTGGATGACCCTGAAGGTCCCTTCCAACTCTATGATTCTATTATTATATGCTGCTATATCAGGAATTCTCCATTGTTCCATTATTTGTTTCCAGCATTTTTTTTAACACAGCACTGTGTATGTGCTGACTGCTATTGCCTCTACTTTGTTCAGTTCATTTGTGACCTTTTGTCTACTCTGTGGCTGAGTTCAGACTGGCAGTTTGAAGTGCGAGGGAGTCATGGCAAAAAAGACCCAGAACAACTTGTTCTGGGTATTCCCAGTCACACTGCACCAACTGATGCGGGAGCATACCAGGGAGGAGGCGCAAGGGAACATTCGCACTGTTGGCCCTCCCCTGGTGGAGGCGCGGCTGTAAGACACAGCTTTCTTTTTGGTAATCCAGACATATGCGCTTATGCACATCAGCAATTGCGGCTTTTGCGTTCACACTTCCGGGAAGCGGGATGAAACGCTCTTCAGGGTTTGCTACCACTTTCACCAGGTACTTTTTAAACTTGGGAGGGAAGCATTACAAGACAGGCTGAGTACGGCTGGGAAACGCCAGACAGCTGTGCCTGTGTGAACGGCTCCTTTAATCCATTCGAGAAACATTTTCTGAAATGTGCCTATATCAGGCCAAACTGCCAGTCTGAACTCAGCCTGTATCAATGATGAGTGTATTTTTTGATAAAACATTGCAAAAAAAGCAGTTTGAATACAATTATATGTAGGGCTCCATCAAGATTATCTTGGTGTAGCTTCTACTGATGAACATGTGCACTTCTGTGCAGTGCTTTATTAAACACTGCAAAAAAGCAATGCAGTCAGACGACAAGCTTAGAATGGTGTGGCCACGTTTCTAATCTAATTGGGTATATTTTGTCATGGAGAGTTGTGATCAGACATTTGTGGTTGATTGAACCACAACTGAAAACACAGCGGTAGCCTGTCTCTCCCCTCAGCTTCACAGCCTGGGTGAGGAAGTACAGTTATGTGTACATTGCTAACTAGTTTTTAAAAAATGGCAGCTGGGAAAACAAAAGAGACTGGTCTGACATGCCTGATGTTTGCAAGTGAAACCAGCTCAGCCCAAAAGGAAACCAGCTCAGTCCGAACTTTCACAGGTATCAAATAAACATGCAGTAAAGCGCGGGGGGGGGGATGGGACACAAATGACTAGGGCACAACAGACAGATGTTGCTGTCTGATTGTGTATTTTAAATCTAGAAGGGAACAGCAATGACACTGGATCAAACTGCACATCTGACCACTGCCTAATATACAATCATATGGACAATCTTGCTCATAAGTAACAGTTAAAGGGGGAAAGATTAGAGATGGGAAGGCCTGGAAGAAAACTGGAAACATTGTGGGGGAAAAGGATTTTTCCCCATTTGTCCCCCAAAGCACTCCCCCCCTGAAAAATTGGGAAAAAATGGATTATAGAATATCTTGTTTACAATGATAAATAACATGTTTATGACAAGGTATTCATTTATTTAATCATCCAATATTATTTCTAACAACTATGTAACATGAAGACTTTTATGTAAGACTATGTGAAGTATCAAATTATTGCAATTCTTGTACACTGAGGATAAGCCAATGTTAGAATACAATTCAAATACTGAGAAAATACTAAGGATACAGTTCTCAAATGCGAGAAAGATGAATTTCTGTCTACAGGGGGAACTGCAGATGTCAGAACAAAATGAAGAATATTTCAGTTTCATTTTTGCTTACGGGCTTCATCTTGATGGCATAGTTGGATCTGTTTATGTTCTCTCCGCTAGGCCTCAGAAGGCTGCTAGAAAGTAGGGGAGTGCGTTTGGTATATACTGAGCAGAATACATATCAGAATAATGCCTTATCAGTATTATTTGGGTATTCATTCAGCCAAATACCAAATCAGACCATCAATTCAGTAGCCAAATGTTGTTGTTGTTGTTCAGTCGCACAGTCGAGTCCGACTCTTTGCGACCCCATGGACCAGATCCTGCCAGGCCCTCCTGTCTTCTGCTGTCCTCTGAAGTTTGCTCAATTTCATGTTCATTGCATCTATGACACTGTCTAACCATCTCATCCTTTGCCGTCCCCGTCTTCTTTGACCTTCAATCTTTCCCCGAAATAGAGATTCCCCGAATAGAGATTCCCAAATACTATTTGGCTTTATTTGGCGCCATTATACCCTATGGGGCTATTATAGTCAATGGCAAATCTCTTAGGGTATATTCAATGGTCTGGAGAGGAGGGGGTTTGAGGTAGAAGCACCAAATGTGCAGCATAACTGCTGGAGCCTCTCCCCAAAAGGTCCTCCAAGTTTTAAAAGAATTGGACTGGGGGGGGGGGATTCTATAGGCATCCAAAGAAGGTGAGCCATCCTCCATTGTTTCCAATGGGGGGGAATAGCAAGGCAATACAAGCCCAGCAGAATGTCCTGGAGGATCTCTGCAGTAGAAAGTGAAGTATGTAGGAGGGGGCATGTTTGTAAGGCCAGCAGCAGAACCAGTGCAATGTACCCAGAAGAACCAGTGTCACTGTGGCAGTGCCAAAACCCAAAAAGACTAAGGTCAAATCTGAGACGCTTTGAAGTAGAAACAGAGGGGAGGGGCATTTCTGAAAAGACAGCAGAAACAGTGCAATATACTAGTGCCCAGCAGAGGAACCCATGTACCAGTGCCCAGCGGCAGAACCCAGCATAAACTTACGAGTGCCCAGCTGCAGAACCCAGTGCCAATGTGGCAGCTACAGAACTAAGCAATGTCACACCAGAGAATCCCAGCAAGATTTTTTTAAAAATATTTTTTGGCAGAAACAAGAGCATTAGAAGACCAGCAGAACACTCAAAAGTGCAGGGTGGGCAGGCACTTTTGCTAGGACACCTCAACCAAGGCAAGCCCAATACACAGAAGCCCAGTAATGCTGAGCTGCCATTTACCACAATGGCACTGGGTTCTGCTGCTAGGCACTAGTTATTTGGCAGCATGTTCTGCAGCTGGGCAACCACTACTGCACTGATTCATCTGCCTTGTAACCCCCTCCCCCTTGCTTGGATTGTGATTCTGTGCTTGACATCAGTCTTCTTGACCTGACATTTGCCAAAATGCCACAGGGTGCTGCTGCTGGGCACTAATAGGTTGGCACTGGGTTCTGCTGTTGGACAGCCACTACTGCACTGGTTCTGCTGTCCTGCAACCCCCCTCACTGTTGCTTGGATTCTGTGCTTGACATCAGTCCTGTTGAGCTGGCCTGGCACTTGCCACAATGGCACTGGCTTCTGCTGCTGGGCTATAGTAGGTTGGCACTGAGTTCTGCTGCTGGGTACCAGTAGGCTGGCATTGGGTTCTGCTGCTGGCCTTGCAAACATGCCCCCCCACTTCACTTTCTACTGCACAGATCCCCTGGGACATTCTGCTGGGCTTGTATTGCCTTGCTATTTTCCTCCATTCGAAATAATGGAGGATGGGGACACTGTCTTTGGGTACCCATAGAATTGCCCCCCAGTCCAATCTTTTTGAAACTTGGGGGTTCTTTTGGGGAGAGCTCCAACAGATACACTGCAAATTTGGTGCCTCTATCTCAAACCCCCTCCCCCCCAGTCCACTGAATATACCCTAAGAGATTTGCCATTGACTGTAATGGTCCCATAGAGTATAATGGAGCTGAATATATTCAGGATCCCTGAGTATTTCTTGAATACCAATACAGTACCAATATTGGTATTTGGGAATATTTGGGTATACCAAACATATTTGGGTTTATAGACTCCAAATCCAAATAATACCAAGTATTTTTTCATTGTACACCCCTACTACAACATAGTACAGAGCAACCAAAGGAGCTGAAACTGTACTTAATTGAGAAGAGTTTAAATTAATCTGAATTCAGAAAGTTGAACAATATTTTAACTGCATTAGTTTATCTTCATAACCCTTATCTAAATCATAACTTAATTCCTACTAATTTTCTGCTTTGATGCAACTCCCTCCCCCATCATATCACAGTGTTTACCTGCAAGCTGGCAGTCACTACTAAATTGTATTGTTGTTGTTATTATCCTTCACTCAGTAAAATGGTGAGACCAACATCTAGCATTTGGAAACATTTCCACACTGCAAGTTCTTCTGAGAACAAAAAATGCAATTTGCAATACCATCAGATGAAATAGGCTTTTCCAAAGTGTCCTGAAGATATTAAAAGAATCCTTCAGGGATTTAAATGAGGAGAACCATAGCAATGATAGTGACTTTCAATCTATAAAGATTACCAATATTACATTTTCCAATTTCCCCCAAAAAGTTTCCGTTTTCTTGGGGGGGGGGGTCCTTGTGGCTTCAAATTTTTCAGAAATTTTACATCTCCATTAAAGACACAACTGAACTGAAGAAATTGGTATCTGTAATATGCTTCACATGATTTAAATTAAAAATTAATTTTACAAAATTATCTTAGTCAACTAAAATTAAGAAAAAATTGAGTTCAGCACAAACAAAGCTTCCATAGTAATAAAAGAGCAAGGCTAGAGAAATCCTCTCATTTTTACTTGAAGGAAAACAATTTTACTTAACACAAGACATCTTGTTTCCACAGGGTAGGAAATCTGAAAAAGTTAGTGACAAGTCCCCTCTCCATAACAGATCGACAGATGTTGTCTTTCCCCCAACACAACATAATTTTACAAAAAAGCAAGAACATAGGCAATACAAAACAGGCATAGACAAGCTGGACTTGTATACAATGGCAGATTTCTATGGATGTAAGGGGAGCAGGAATTTTACTAATTCCCATTCCTGTTGCAAACTTTTGACTCCACCCTCATGATGTTCATTTGGGGGTCCCCTGTTCCTTAGGAGCAGCATGTCAGAGGGTATTTTGGGATGCAGTGGGAGGGGCAGGGGTCATTTGGGGGGGACGCGGGGGGATGCCATCCCCCCGGGTGAGGTGCGGGAGGGCGGGGCCTGGAGCTCCCTGCTGGTGCCCGCTGGAGGTCGCCGCCGGCTGTGGGGAGGACACACCTCCGGTGATGTCAGGGGGTGTGGCATATGCTAATGAGTTATGCTAATGAGTCCCCCTAGCTCTTTTTCTACGAAATGACCCCTGGGGAGCGGAAGTAGAAGATCTGCTGCACTGTCAGAAATTACTTCCATCAGCAGAAATGGTGTCTGATCCAAGCCAAAGAATCCATGACTTGAAGAACAAGGTATCCATGACTATGATCTAAGAACAGCTCATTAGCAATATATACACTATCTACCCATCCATCATTTGTTTTCTCTTCTCCAAGCCCAAAAGTATGTTACAAACACTTTATAAATATTAAAACTTCATAACCGCTCTATCAAGGAATTTTTCTTTGGAAAGGTGGGATATATTTACTAAATAAATAAATATCCTTGGTCATAACAAAGTCAACTCTGAATACACAACAGACCAGAGAATGATCTTACAGTACATAATGCAGTTAAATCTCTGAAATTCTATTGGAGAGGATGTCTTACATGGAAAATACACTTGGATCTAGCAAGGAACACAGTCTTGAGAATAGGGAGGTGAATTTGCCCCCTCAGCCTTAAAGGTATTTAATGCTAAGGTTCTAAACTAATTCCTGTATGGTGCAGAAATTTGGGTTCGGGCTGCTTCTGAAAAAAAAAATGAATTCCATCCAGTATGACTTTTTGCAATGCTTATTTATTACTCCTAGATGTTTCTCTGGCATAGCACTGACAGCAGAAATAGGCAGGTTATTGATGGAAGCTAGGGCTTGGATTAAAGCAATTTTCTTCAAAGTAAAGGTTTTAAAATCTGAGGGGGGATCTACTCTACTTGGGCTTATCCAGGCAGATAAACATTATACCCAATGGGATCAACTATTGGAAAAGAAAATGAAATGCCTATGAATAACAAATAATATGATTAAGAATACAGAAACTAAAGACATAAGACAAATTTAAAAACGTATAAGGAAACTGGATGTTCTAAGTATGTCTATTAGGGTGCACAGGATATGTTCAACACTCCATTTGGGAATGGCCATCCCGATGCAACTGCTGACATATTTTTTATCAACTAACAGTCCCAAAAAACCCTTCATGGATCACTGCCTTGTCGTGGCAAGGGGGCTTGCGTGGTTCGATGAGGCTGTGGGCTATGCCATGGAGGGCCACCCAAGACGGACAGGCCACAGCAGAGAACGGAGACCAAGCGTGATCCCCTGGAGAAGGAAATGGCAACCCACTCCAGTATTTTTGCCAAGAAAACCCCATGGACAGTATCAAAAGGCTAAAAGATATGATGCTGGAAGATGAGCCCCTCCGGTCGGAAGGTGTCCAATATGCTACTGGAGAAGAGCAAAGGACAAGTACTAGTAACCCCACAAAGAGTGAAGCGGCTGGGCCAAAGCCGAAAGGAAGCTCAGTTGTGGATGTGTCTGATGGTGAAAGGAAAGTCCGATGCTGCAAAGAACAATACTACATAGGAACCTGGAATGTAAGATCTATGAATCAAGGTAAGCTTGACGTGGTCAAAAATGAGATGGCAAGACTGAACATCGATATCCTAGGAATCAGTGAACTAAAGTGGACAGGAATGGGCGAATTTAACTCAGAAGACCATTATATCTACTACTGTGGCCAGGAATCTCGTAGAAAAAATGGTGTGGCCTTTATAGTCAACAAGAGAGTGCAAAAGGCAGTACTGGGATACAATCTCAAAAATGACAGAATGATTTCTGTCCGATTCCAAGGCAAACCATTCAACATCACAGTAATCCAAGTCTATGCCCCAACCACTGATGCAGAAGAGGCTGAAGTGGACCGGTTCTATGAAGACCTACAACACCTCCTAGAACTAACACCAAAAAATGATGTCCTCATCATCATAGGGGACTGGAATGCTAAAGTAGGAAGTCAAAAGGTAACTGGAATAACAGACAAGTTTGGCCTTGGAAAGCAAAATGAAGCAGGGCAAAGGTTAACAGAGTTTTGTCAAGAGAACACACTGGTCATAGCGAACACCCTTTTCCAACAACCTAAGAGACGACTCTACACATGGACATCACCAGATGGGCAACACCGAAATCAGATTGACTATATAATTTGCAGTCAAAGATGGAGAAGCTCTATCCAGTCAGTAAAAACAAGACCTGGTGCTGACTGTGGTTCAGATCATGAGCTACTCATTGCAAAATTCAGACTTAAACTGAAGAAAATTGGGAAAACCACTAGGCCATTCAGGTTTGACCTAGATCGCATCCCTGATGAATATACAGTAGAGGTGAAGAATAGATTCAAGGGTCTGGATTTGATAGATAGAGTGCCTGAAGAACTATGGACGGAGGTTCGTGACATTGTACAGGAGGCAGCAATCACCACCATCCCAAAGAAAAAGAAATGCAAGAAAGCAAAGTGGCTGTCTGATGAGGCTTTACAATTAGCAGAGGGTGGACTCTGTGACATTGTACCCCACTGATGTCTCTGTTCTCCCCAGGCTCCACCCGCAAATCTCCAGGAGTTTCCCAGCCTGGATCTGGCAACCTTATCCACAATCCCCTGCCGGTGGCCGGGGGAGGGACTTGGCGACCCTAAACTGCTGCCAGGCCTAGGGTTGCCAACCTCTAAGTGGGGTCTGGAGGACCCCCCCCCCCCAAATTAAAAACCCCAGAATTACAACTGAACTCAAGACAGCAGAGGTCTGTCTCCCTGGAGAAAATGGCTGCTTTGGAGGGTGGACTCTGTGGCATTATACCCAGCTGGCCCCAAGGCTCCCTCCCTCCCTCCCTCCCTCCGAGGCCAAAAGAAGCCAGGAAAGGGCCCTTCCCCCACCCTTTTACTGACAGAGCCAGTTAGAAGCCTCACCCCCCTCCCTCACACCGTTGATGCCTGGAGTTAGATCCCTGCAGAGGCCATTTCAAAAGGTATTGGGGGGAATTCAACCCTCCCTGAAGGGATTTTTTTACTTCTTGGATTTTTTTTGCAGACACAGGAAGACTACTGACTATGTAGGAAAAGCTGTTGGGGGAGAGTGAGCCCTCTGTTGGCAGAAATAAGTATCTGTAAAACCTGCCCCCTGTTGGAATTAGATATATAGATGTAGACTTTTAGTATAAAAGTATATTAGTATAAATAGTATATCAAATATATATAAGAAGTCATACATGTGCACACAGTACAAATGAACCTATAAAAAGCTGAGTTCAGACAGACAGTTTGCCCCGATATACGCGCATGTGAGGAACATTTCACAACCGGATTAAAGAGGCCGTTCACACAGGCACATCTGTCCGGCGTTGCCCACCCGTACTCAACCCGTCTTGTAATGCTTTGCTCCCGAGTTTTGAAGATACCTGGTGAAAGTGGTAGCAAACCCTGGAAAGTGCAATTATCCCACGTCCATCCTGCACCAACAAAGTGTGAATGCCAAAAGCCGCATTTTTCTTATGCACTGCACCTTACAGCCATGCCTTCGGGGCAACAGTGTGAATGCTGCACCTTACAGCTGTGCCTTCAGATCAACAATGTGAACGCTCCCTTGTGCCTCCTCCCGGTATGCTCCCGCATCAGTTGCTGCTGTGTGAATGGGAAAACCCTGAACAGTTTGTTCAGAGTCTTTTTTGCTACGACTCCCTCCCGCTTCAAACTGCCCGTCTGAACTCAACCAAGATGTCAAAAAAAAGTGGAAAACTAAAAAAAATATTAAAAAGGTTTTTTTTAAAAAAAAAAACACCTTAAGATGAAGCACTTTGCTTATTCCCAAGCAGGGTGGATAAAAATCAATGACGTTTTATGGGGGGGGGGGGGAATTAAATTCAGATTTTTTAAAAAAATTAAATTCTGCTTATTAAATTTATATTGGATTTTGAATAGAATGCTTTTTGAGGAAAAATCTATCTAAAGATAGTTTTCTATTTAAGATTCATTAATATACAAAGGTTATTAATTATGAAATATGGATTAGTTTTTAAGTATGTAGCATGAGGCTGTGTATCCATGCAATGCTTAAATTTTTGGTAAACAAATTCCATTAATCCATTCACAATGTCATGCTATCCGAGAGGTTTCTGTAAGATTATTTTAAGGCACTTTTTCTATCTAGAAGATATGATAACAGATGCTTGGTTTTGCAGTTCTCAAAACTGTGAATTTGTGTCTGCAGAGATAACATGCTCTTCTTCACAGCAAAAATGTTATAAAAGAAACATACAGAGTTAATAGACCTCAGTCCTATCGGTCCTCTGCAAATCTATTCACACAGAATCAACCCCTAAGTGCTAAATTTCAAGAAGTTAAATGAATATAAGATTGCATGGGGTGGAATAAGTCTGAATAAGGAGGAGATGTTAAGACTGGGGTGTGCATTTGGTTTAACCCGAACAGGGAAAATACCTAAGAAATACCTTATTGGTATTTCTGAAGCTGAATGCAAAATTGAGAAGTTATTTGGTCGCTGAATAGAAGACTCTGAATTAAAGCGAAAATTATTGGGTTTTATTCGGGTTCAAGTGGCAAAACCAAATAGCAGCCCTGGAGAATGGTTGCTGGCCATTTAAACCTAACAACTGATCAGTGGTGGTCAGGCTGTCAAATTTAAATAGCCAGCAGCCAGCATTTCAGCTGGCTGGGGTGCCTGCCCACCAGGCCCATAGCTAGTGTGGAGCCCAGCCCCCTCACATTTCTTCTGGGTCACCTTCCTTCCGGGCTGTCCCCAAAGTGCCATGCTGCCTCCAACATGGCTGCCCGACAACTGAACTCCTTCGGCACTCCAGAGAAGTGGAATTCTTCATCCCCAGAGTGTCAGTTAACACTGCCATTTCCCTGGAATGTGTGCGGGGAGATCCTCCTCTCCTCAGCCTGGTACACTAACCATGTCTCCTGTCTGGGTTGTTATCTGCTTATGCTTTTCTGACCTTGGAGTTTGTTATGTCCGCTGACCACCACCAGGGGCCAGCGAATACCCCCGAGCTTGACTCTGTAGGAACAATGGGGACTAGGCTCCTAGTCTCTCCACTGGGGAACCAATAGGACTGTGGCAGGAGATTTAAACTCACCAACGGGACCTAGGGGAGTGTCCCCAGGTGTGTATATAGTTGTGTACCAGTAAACCATGCTGATCACTACATCAGTCTCAGTGGTTTCTACATGCGTCTAACTCACTACACTTCAGAGTTCCAGATGCTCTTGCCCTGCTGGGAACAAACGGCTCCTATTTTGCCAGCTCTCTTTTCTCCCGCCCACGTGCACAATGCACAATGCTTATTGGCTTCTGCTTGTAATGGACTGTTTTTTTTAAAACTAGTATAACTTTGGGTGCTTTAGTCCATTTCTGACAAAAGACATTCACATGTCATAGTTATGAACTACCAATAAACAGAATACTTCTTATGAAGCGCTGTGTGGTGTGATCTGACTATTGAACCTTGACACAGAGCTACCTTCCAACACTCCTCTCCCCTTTAAACTCAGCCAAATTGCCGCCAGCTCCTGCCGGCTTCTCTTCCTCACCATCCACCCTCTCTTAACCATAGGACCGGTCTCTGTACTCCAGCCCGCGTGTGCCTGATTTAAAAACTGCCTGCCTTCCCCCCCCCCCGAGTCCCCCAACAAGCCCCACGGGAGTTTTTCTAAGGAAGCCGCAGAAAGCATGCACCAGAGGCACCAAGGGGCAGCCCTTTACCTGCACTCTGAGCCGCCCCCGCGGTGTACGCTCCCTCCCGGCTTCCGTGACCTTCGTGACTGGAGGTGACATGCCAGGTGGGGGGAAGCGGAGGAGGATGCCTGCTGCCACTGCTGCCAGCTTCCTCAACCACCCCCCACCCGCCGTGTCCTCCCACCCGGCTAAGTGACTGAGAGAGCGCATGGCCTGCTGCCGCCGCCGCCAGAGGATTACCTGGAACTTTTGATTAAATTAGCTGCTGCCCCCCCATGGCCCCCTCCCAAAAAAGTCCCTAGCTACGGAGCTGCTGCCTACTGTCAGACTGAAATGGCTGGCAACCATTTTGACCCTTCTTTTCACTGTCCCCACCTTGAAGCCGGGTGCAACAAAATAAAGGGGTGAAATGGCTGGAAGACATTTCAGCCTAACAGCGAGGCAAGTGTATCTGCCCGCTGTTAGGCAGAAATGCCATCCAGCCTTCACTTGTCAGTTTCACTCCCCTCCACTTCCAAATGAAAATGAGTGAAACTGACAAGTTTAAGGGTTCTCAGGTTTTTCCACCTAAAGGTGGGACCAGGGTGCCTGTCCACTGTCAGGTTGAAATGGCTGTCAGCTATTTCACCCCTTCCTTTTGCTGCCCCCTGCTTGAAAGCAGGGGCAGTGAAATGGAGGGGTGAAATGGCTGGAAGGCATTTTAGCCCAACAGCAAGGCAGGCATACCTGTCTGCTGTTAAGAAGAAATGCCTCTGAGCCATTAAAATGGTCAGTTTCAGTTACCTCTGTTTCCACTTGGAGGGGACTGAAAATGACCATTGTTTTCCCTCCTCCTAGAGTGCCTGGAGAAGAGAAGGCAAGGCATGGAAACATGGAAAAATCCCTGAAGCGTGTCATAATCATTTAATATATCTACATTAAAATCTATTGATTCCATTGTGACTCTAATTATAAAGTGTATAACACAATTGCTATCCAAGCTATTTTAGTACTCCATGCATTTTTCCCTCTATGGTAAACTACTCTGTATCCTTATGCAGTGAACAAAGGAGAAATCTTAGCATTTGTACAGAAATAATCATCACTAGGGATGGAACACATTCAAATTATGTACTTAATAAACCCAGACTCTGTTCAAATTCGAAATGAACCAGGTGTTTGATTTCATTTTCTTGTGGCTCTCAGCTTTGGGTAGCTTGTCCCAGACAACAAAACACAAATGCCAGAATCACACACAAAATATATCCTCATACTTTTGGCCCAAAAACAAGCTATAAGAAAGCCTGCATGTGAAAGATCTCCAGGCTGGATTAGCAAAAACAATGTACCAACTGTCCAAAAGCAAATCCAGGCCCAATCTGTTCACACTTGGCCTTTATTCTAGATCTGGACCAAGATCATATAATTACAAAGCCAGAAGAGACTCAGTTCTCTGCCTGAAGAAAAGATCCATCTATCAGTACCGCCCCCCCCCCCAATGTGTTGGAATATGCAAGGTCTATAGTGCAGCCTTGTGAAGATCACACTACACAGGGACAGCTGAAGGACTGGTAGGTAGCATAGCTAGATTAGGGACTGCCCACAATTTCAAATTATGTCCTTGCTGTCTCCTAATTGGCTCTTCTGGAGACTTCCTGCTCCTGCAGAGCTTCCTTCTTTCTGTTCTTCCTCTCACAATGTTTGGCCAGACAGTTAAGGCTCTCTCTCTTCTATGTTCTATAACAGTTTGTTCTTCTTCAATAAACCTACTTATTTTTCAATAAACAGTCAGTACTTCAGTACAACCCAGAAGATCTACAACAGCTAAAGTCAGTACTCCACTTCCTTTGCATGTTTAAACTCTGCCAACAAAATGCCAACACCTTGAGCCCACCCACACAATCAACCATATTGTACTACAATCACAGAAAAAACACAAGCAAGATGTATCAGTATGGATATGTGCCCTCCGCGTGGTCCCTGTAAGGACCTGCACAGCTGCATTTTGTACCAGTTGGAGCTTCCGGGTCAGTCTCAAGGGTAGCCCTATGTAAAACGAGTTACAATAGTCCAACCTGGAGGTGACCGTTGCATGGATTACTGTGGCAAGGTCAGGGCGAGACAGATAGGGGGCCAGCTGCCTAACTTGGCATAGTTGGAAAAATGCCCACTAGACAACACTGGTGATCGGGGCCTTTATAGATAGAGCTGGGTCCAAGATCATCCCCAGGCTCCACATGGTGCTGGTGTCAGAGGCACCCTGTCAAGGGCTGGGAGTTGGCTCCCCAATTCTGAATCGTACCCCCCAGCCACAGAACCTCCATCTTAGCTGGATTCAGCTTCAACCAGCTTTGTTTCAACCATCCCACCATGACCTCCAACCCCTCAGCCAGATTTTTCAGGGGAGAGTCTGGGCAGACACCCATCAACAGGTATAGCTAGGTGTCATCAGCATATTGGTGACACCCAAGCCTGAAACTCCAAGCCAGCTGGGCAAGGGGGCACATATAGATATTAAAAAGCATTGGGGAGAGAATCGCCCCCGGGGCACTCCACATATTAGTGAGTGTCTAGTTGACGTCTCTCCTCCTATCGCCACCCTCTGTCCCCGATCATGAAGAAACGAGATCAGCCACTTCAAGACTGTCCCGTGAACTCCTACATTGGCGAGACAGTGGATCAGGAGATCATGATCAACCATGTCAAATGCTGCTGTGAGATCTAAGAAGATCAGCTGTGCTGACCCACCTCGATCCAGCTGCCTATGAAGATTGTCCATGAGGGCAACCAATGCTGTTTCCATCCCATGCCCTGGGCAGAAACCTGATTGGAATAGGTCCATTGTGGATGTTTCATCCAGGAAGCTCTGGAGCTGCTCGGCAACCACTCTTTCAATTACCTTACCCAGAAACAAGACACTTAAGACTGGGCAGTAATTGGTCGGATCGGTAGGATCCAAGGTTGCCTTTTCCAGAGTGGAACAACCACAGGCTCCTTCAGCCTCTCTGGATAGACCCCTGAATACAGGGACATATTAATAATGTCCGCTGGGGATCCCATATACCTTCACCGCCAGCCTTCACCAGCCACAAAGGACGGGGGTCTGGGAGGCACGTGGTTGGTTTAATATCCTGCCAACATTGGCTTGAGAAAGTCAGTTGAAGGTTTCCAAAACTGAATCCAAAGATGGCCACTTGGCCTCCAGTTCATTCATTGTGTCAATGGTTGCTGTGAGGTCACAGCGGAGGAACAAGACTTTTTCCGCAAAAAAAAACACTTGCAAAAGCTTCAGAGCTAGGAGACAATTTCTTAGCATTTTGATTCCTCTCAGTGAGATAAGTTAATGATCTGATCACCCTAAACAATTGTGCCAAGCGTGAGCTTGCGAACGCAATGGTAGCTGCGAAAAACTCCTTCTTTGCAGCCGTCACTGCCATCTCATAGGCTTTTCATAAATGTCCTATAAGATGTTCTTGCCTTTTTATCATGAGTTCACCGCCACACTTGCTCTAGCCATTTCAGTTTCTGTTTCATCCGCTTGAGTTCCGTTGTATACCAGGGGGACAATTTAGCACGGGAGCAGAGAGGGCATCAGGGGGCAATCTCATCAACAGCTTCAGAGAGGCAGGAATTCCAGTCCTCTATCAGTGCATCTAATGAGTCACTGGAGGGCATCAGATCCTGCAGAGCATTCCGGAATCCTACTGAATGCATGAGTCTCCACGGGCAAGCATAAATCTACTCGTTGCCTAGACAGGAGATGGGTGGGATGTCCATCTGGACCTTGAGGGCTAAGTGATCTGACCACAGCACTCTATCCTTATCTACCAGATTCATATCTATCCCCATGCCAAAAATCAAATCTAGCGTGTGGCCTGCCTGATGTGTGGGACCTGATAAAATCTGGGAGAATCCTAGTGCTGCCATGGATGACACCAGGTCTGCAGCCTGTAAGGAGTTCACAGCATCGGCATGAACACTGAAGTCCCTGAGAACGATCAGTCTTAGAAACTCCAGAACCCTAGAAACTCCAGAAACTCTAGCCCGCTATTCACTCCAGCACACTCGGTAGGCTCTGCAGGTGCACTAGGCAAACAGTACACCAAACAGACAGCCAAATTCTCCTCAGTGTCCTAAACCAGGCCAACATAATCAATGCCAGCAATTGTTGGGATGGGGAGTGCCCTAAAGGTGAAATCCTCTTGGATGAGCATTCCCACCCCTCCCCTCCACCCCACAGTTCGTGACTGATGAAGTACTGAAAAACCTGGAGGGGTTAGCTCTTTTAGGGCAACTGTCTGGCCCTCCCAAGTCTAGGTTACAGTCACACATGCCAGGTCAACAGCTTTTGCAGTTATATAGCTGCACAGTGTCATGGTCTTATTATTGATAGACCTGGCATTAAACAACAGCAGTGACAAAGGGGGGTATTCCTTCCTAGCCCTCTCACTTACATATCTCGGGATGGGACGGGGGTTGGAAGGGGACTGAGCAGGGGTCATTTTGAGCTGGAACAAGCAGGAACGGTGTTCCAAGAGCAGCAACATTTCCCCTCCTCCCTTGCAAGCAAACACACACAAGCACTCTCTCTTCCCTTTGCTCCTGCCCCGGGCTCTGTATTCCTCCTCTGGCATCGCAGCTTCCTCTCTCCAGTGTCTCCTATTTCCTGCTTGGGAGAGGACAGAATGCAAGCCTTCCTTTGATTGGCTGAGGGCTCCTCCCCTCCTTCTCTGGGGAGGGAGGGGGAAGGAAACAGCCAAGGGGGGGGAATGGAGCCAGTAGCTCTTTTAAAGAAGACTAGCAACTTATTCCTCCAGGTAAGGTTTTGTTTGCTTGCAGACTTCTTTTTTTTGGGGGGGAGCTAAAGAGGGCATGCTGGGGGGGGGGGGGGGGTCAGTGTCAGCAATGTTTTCTTCCCAGCTGTTTTTGCCTACATTCTTCTTCAGGGGGGATGCTAAAGAGAGCATGCCAGAGAAAGAGAGAGATGGATTCCCTTTCTAACAGATGGTGAGGGGAACCTAACAGTACAGCTTGCATTCCTTATTAGTGAAAGGGAGCAAGAGTCCATCAGCAACTTAAAGACTAACGAAATTTGTGGCAGGGCATGAGCTTTCATGAATCACTGCTCATTTCTTCATATACAGCTGGAATGTGAGTCTTGGAGAGTGAAGTTATTTCAGATGCGAAATGACAACAGCAGGCATTGTTAATGAGAGAAACAACCTAGGTCTCAGTTCAGTCCAAAAGTTTGCATTGTCTTGAGCTTCATTATCAGTTGCAATTCAGCAGTCTCTCTTTCTAATCTCCCTTTGAAATTCCTTTGTTAGAGAACTGCTACTCTTAGGTCAGCAACTGAATGTCCTGGAAGGTTTAAATGTTCCCCCACTGTTTTTTGAATGTTGTGGTTTGTAATAGCAGTAGAAAAAGTAAGAGTCCAGTAGCAGAGACACTTTAAAATTTCCTTTTGCCTTGTGTGCAACCCAGAAAGAACATTGACAAGAAATGTGCACTCTGTACATGTTCATGCTCTTCATTTTGCTGTTACTTGCTCTTCATTTTGCTATCATTTTGCTAGCCCCTGGGAATAGGCTCAGTGCTCTGGGACTTGTACTCACTTGTAAGATATGAGTTTGAAGTGAGAAGAAGATTGCTGCTACTCCTGTCTCATCATTAATTATAGAGTTGTTTATGTTATAATACATTTTATTATCTTGAAACCAATTAACATCTTGACTATTTTCTTTGTGCTTTCTAAGCAGTTCTGAGTTGGGAAAAACCTGGAGATTTTTGGGGTGGAGCGGTGGGTGTTGCCAGGATTGTTCTCACTTATCCACACACTCACCATACAATATTAATTTGTAATTTAATGCTAGCAACATTTAATATATTCCTCAGCAGTAAAACATCCTAGCACAACTAATGTAATCTGTTTAAAGCCCTAATCTTTCTACCTATCAAACCCCTCTATAACCATTTGATTACTCCTATTATTCCTTCCCACCCTTCCCAAAAATTCTTTTTTTAAAAAATCTTTTTATTCAGCTTTTCACAATTTTTTTTCACCACTTAACATTTTCTGTTATATTGTATCCGAACAAGACATAGTTACCTCACAAGTCTTTAACATCTTTTACTTCTTTCTCCCCCATAACAACATTCCATTCTTGTATTTCTATTAAGTAGAACAGGGAGTGAAATTGACATGGTGGGATAAGAATATAATACAAACAAGGTATAATTTAGATTAAAAAATAGACTTCTATGACACATCAACAGAACTAGATAAAATTTGGCTCTCAACAAGCGATAAATTGATACAAAGAATATACAAAATATTATTGAAGGATGAAGAACTGGAAGAAGGAAAGGAAGGACCTAAAATAAGATGGGAGAAAGACATTGGACATAAAATAGACTAAAGTAGTTGGTTAAAGGTATGGAAATCTCTTAAAATAACTAGGGCAGTACCATTTGTTGTTTTGATTAATGATGTCGATGTCCACACCATATCTATTCTGGACCAAGTCTTATGTTGTGCCGAGTAAAACGTATAGTCTTTGGTCTTAATGTTTTTTGTCCTCCAGTTATCTACCAAAACATATTCTTCCGCTATCTGTAGGAATGCTTTTGACATTAGGTTCCCTACTGCTTTTTTCCTTATGTTCTGCGACTTTTTGTCCAATTTAGGATCGAAAACTGAATTATAATTGCCTATTATGCAAATTTCCTCATGTATGTTTCCTGTCAGTGCCATATTTAATTGTTTAAATAATTTCTTTTGTTTTTGGTTGGGAGCGTATATATTGACTAATAAAAGTCTTTTATCTTGTTTTTTAATCAATATTGCATTACCCTTCCATCTTCTGTCTTAAATTCTAGTTTTGGTTGTAAGTATTCTTTCACATATATCGCTACTCCCTTCTTCCTTTTTTGTGGATCTGAGTCAGAGAACAAAATACCTAACTTCTTATCCTGTAAATACTTTTCTTCTCCTTTTTTTTTATATGCGTTTCTTGTAAGCATATTACATCAAGATTAAGTTTGATCAGTTGGTGTTTAATTCTGCTTCTCCTTCCCAACAATTCTAACTACAGTAAACCCTCTTATTATTGTACCTTCACAATAAATAATACAATTTAAAACCCTCTAATTAGAAATTGATGGTTCAGGACAAATGGGGTCCCACTGGCAGACAGATTTCACTCTTGTTGTTCATGGCTCAGTTTGCCTGGTCAACAATAATCTCATCTGCTTGTTGATTCTATCCAAGGTAGGCCAGGTAACTGGGTTTCCAACGGCGGCATTCAAATACCTCTAGCATAGCTCCAAACTTAGTCCAGGTCCCATGCCATCCACCTGAGCTCAGAGCGACCTGCACAAGCCCCCTCTGGCCATGTAACACAGGGGTCCCCAGTGGCTCCAATTCACCCAGTTGCCTAACGCTGCCGTGGTCAGCCAGCAGCCAAGTCCCTGGCTCCGAGTGGCCTTGAACTGTGGGGGGGAGGGGAACGCTGCCTGTACAGATGACTATCACAGGCAGGGTTGCCAGGTCCCCTCAGCTTGCTGGTGGGGAATTTGGGGGGTGTTCCAGGGGTGGGTGGGGACATTGCACAAAGTCCCGATGTCACACAGAAGTGATGTCATCACATCAGGGGCATTATGTGGTGATGCTCTGCATTTTGTGCAGAACTCTACAGGTTTTTTCGGCCTAAACCCATAGAGTTTTGCCCAAAAAGCAGTGCATCACCATGCAATGTCCTGATGTGATGATGTCACTTCCACGTGACATTATCATATTGGGGATGTCACCACACAATGTCCCTGCTTGGGGGTGGGGCTTCCCCACTGTCTGGCAGTGGGCAGAACCCCCAAAAAACAGGGGAACGCCTGCCCAGACTGGGGGTCTGACAACCCTACTCTGCTAGCAGGAGTGCAGGGCCTACTAAGAATCTGCAGAAACAGGCCAGGACAACCCTGGCCTAGAACACTTGAACAGCTTAGCGAAGTACTGTTATTCTTTATTCCAACAGCCAAGTTACCTGCCCTACAGTTACTGTTAATAAAAAGGCTTTCAGCCAAACAGACCTAGGTGTTTGTTATCTGCTCCACTACACAAAAATATGCCTATACAGAATAAAGATCCAGGCCATTCAAGTCCAGTGCACCAATGCTGCCGGGGGGGGGGGGGGGACACACCAAAGCGGGCACGAGCAACTGACTGGGGGGAGAGCGGAGCAAGCCTATTAAGGCTGCCAGACTCTGCTCCCCCTATTGGAGCCCAGGCTCCACCGCAGTCAGCCTGACTAGTCCTCCTTACGAGGAGGCAAACGCGGTCCCCACGAGGCACGCTCTGGCTGTCTCGTGCGGGGCCGGAATCCAGGATTGCTCTGATGTTTACTTACGGTTGCCAACCTCAAGCTCTCCTGAAATTACAACTGATCTCCCTCAGATCCCCTGGGGGAAAAATAGCTGCTTTGGATGGTGACTCTATGGCATTATACCTGCTGAGGCTTCTTCCCTTCCCAATCTCTGCCCTCCCCAGGCTCTACCTTCAAATCTCCAGCAGTTTCCCAATCTGGAATGGCAACCCCATGTTTAATCCAAGGGTTTATTGTATGTTTTATTAAGGCCTTCTTTGTTTTCTTTAGTACTGCGTTTGACTAATTTAGTTTTTATTTATTGGCAGTCCTAATCAAGATTTTAAACTGTCGTCTTTTATGCACTTTATAACTGTTGTCTTATTATAGTGTAAGCCACCTTAAGTGCTTCAGGGTAGAAAGGCAGCTAAACATGTTTTAAGTAAATAAATAAATAAAAATTCTCAACACCCTACTGAACTTTGGTTCCCTAGATTCTTTACAGTAAACTGTGACAACAGAACCATAGGTTTGCAGGACAGATGGAATCACAGCCAAACTGAGTGCTATAGGACATCATCAATATTAGAAAAGCAGACCACTCCTCAAACCAAACCGGCTATCCATATTCTGGATTATTTTAATCCCCTTGAATGATGGTTTGAAGTAATAGTTCCAAAATGTCCACAGTTTTCTTAGTTAATCTAGCCCTGGAAATATGCCGAAAGCCAGTAAAAGCTGGAAAACACAGATATAATACACTTCCTCCCACATTATTGGTCTTCAGAAGCTGAGTTTCTGCACCAGCTGAATTTTCTGGCAAGAACTCAGTATCAGTTTGGCAAATTTGAAAGTCTGACACCCGAGAGGAAGGCATTTCTGAAAAATGTTGGAGCATCTGATGATATAGAAAGCCAACTGGATAATCCTGCTGGATGACTGGCATATACCGACACGAGGAGAGTCTGGTACTGGGTATGTTGAATATATATTGCTATAGCATACTATATACCAGATAAATATAGTTGTATGTCACTGTATTCTGTGGATAACTTTAGAATTCCTTAGCTACCTCATATTTGAGAAATATTTATTTAGACACTGCCATAAATGTACTTGATTTACAGAGCATCATAAATAAAATGAGATCTCTGATTCCAAAAAAATCCATGTACATTTTGACACAGGAAGACAGGAAGGGGGAGAATATGACCCAGGCTGTGGTTGATAGGCACATTACACAGAAACCTTGCTAGTCAGAAACCTGGCTAGTCACCTGCATGGGAAACTCCTGGGAATGTTATTTTGCTACCTTTAATTTTATGGGGGAGGGGAAGTTGGTAGATTAATCAGACAGACAATGAATGGGGGCACATATATTTATTTATATACAATATTTATAACCTGCCTCATTTCCTTGTATTCAAGGTAGCTAACAATACAACAACAATTTGCAAGGATTCAAAACATAAGTTTTCATTAACAAACTGAAGACACAAAGATTTAAAAACAAACAAATAGCTAAATCTGCTGAAACAATTCACCTACCAC